>NW_016827924.1:560279-566661 GCF_001698545.2 Rhinopithecus bieti
CCAGCCTGGGCAACAAGAGCGAAACTCTGAAAAAAAAGAAAGAAAGAAAGAAAGGAAAGAAAGAGAGAGAGAAAGAAAGAGAAAGGAAGAAAGAAAGAGAGAAACAGAGAAAGGAAGGAAGGAAGGAAGGAAGGAAGGAAGGAAGGAAGGAAGGAAGGAAGGAAGGAAGGAAGGGAAAGAAAGAGAAAGAAAAGAAAAGGAAAACGGTCCCTATGGCCCAGTAGACATGAATAACTGCAAGCGACTGCAGACCTGGTGCCTGGCACTGGCTCTACCCTGTGAGCTTCCAGGCCTCAAATTAGATGGAGGAGGGGAACTCATGTTTGTCCAGCACTTCGGCAAGATCATCTCACTGAATCCTCATAACAACCCCATGAGATACTGTGGTGGTTTTAAACATGCCCGCTAGTTATTCAACACTCTTCCCACCAAGAGGTGTGGTCTCTGTCTCTACTCCTAGAAGTCTGGGTGGGCTTGTGACTGCTTTCAACATAACAGAAGTGATACTCTGCAACTTGTAAGGCAAAGCCAGAAGAAGCCATGCAGCTTGCTCCTGGCTCTTTTGGGGCACTCGCTCTGAAATTAGTCAGTAAGAAGTCTACTGCCATGGCAGAGACTCACAACATAGGTGCTGCGGTCAACAGCCCAGCAGAGCTCCCAGCCAATAGCCAGCATCAACTGACTGCTACAGGAGTGTGCCATCTTGGATATCCTTCCGATGGCTGTGGCCCCTGTTGATGTGTGACTGCAACCGAATGAGATACCCCAAGTGAGAAGTACCCAGCTGAGTCCGTTCCAGAATTCCTAACCCACAGCATTGTGAACAAAATCAGAGTTGTTTTCTTTGTTTTTGTTTTTGACACAGTATCACTGTCACCCGGGCTGGAGTGCAGTGGCGAGATCTCAGCTCACCACAGCCTCGACCTCCAGAGTTCAAGGAATCCTCTCACCCAAATTTTTGTATTTTTGTAGAGATAGGGTATCCCCACATTGCCCAGGCTAGTCTGCAACTCCTAGGCTCAATTGATCCATCCACCTCGGCCTCCCAAAGTGTTGGGATTACAGGCATGAGCCACCACACCCAGCCAAAGAGTTGTTTTACGTGGCAAAGTTCTGGGGTAATTTGTTGCATGGCACTAGTCATCAAAACAGATCTGTGGTGTTCCCACTTGAAACTGAGGTGCAGAGGGGCTGAATAACTTGCCCATGGTCACATACCTGGTAAGTGGCAGAATTGAAACTCAAACCTGGTCTCTCAGAAACCAAATCATAGCCCCTTCTCATGGTGCCCCCTGACATTTTCTCACTTCCAAGAAGAGAACATTCTTTTCAGACTCGACTAGTTTCCAAACCTGGCTGTGCGTCAGAGTCAGCAGTGGCGTGTTAAAGATAGAGATTTCCAGGCCCCACCCCAGGCCTACTGAGTCACTATTTTCAGGAATGGGGCCAGGACTCCGAATTCTGAACTGGCACCCCAGGTGACCCTGAGGCAGTTAGTGTGTGAACTGCACAGTGAAACCCACTGCTCAGCCAGGTTATTACAGAAAACTGGAGGGGAACGGCAAGGTTTTCTTCAAAATATAGCAGTTTCAGAAAATCCTTCATGATCTGAGGTCATCTGCTTCAATTTCTTTTCTTTTCTCTCTTCTCTTCTCTTTTCTTTTCCCTTCCTTCCTTCCTTCCTTCCTTCCTTTTTTCTTTTTCTTTCTTTCTTTCCTTTCTTTCTCTCTCTCTCTCTTTTTTTTTTCTTTTTTCTCTGCTCACTGCAAGCCCCACCTCCCGGGTTCATGCCATTTTCCTGCCTCAGCCTCCCTCCCGCATAGCTGGGACTACAGGCACCCACCACCATGCCCGGCTAATTTTTCGTATTGTTAGTAGAGACACGGTTTCACTGTGCTAGCCAGGATGGTCTCGATCTCCTGACCTCGTGATCCGCCCACCTCGGCCTCCCAAAGTGCTGGGATTACAGGCATGAGCCACCACGCCTGGCCTCAATTTCAACTTTCTTGGCCCTAACATCTGGGAAGTCTTTTCTACTCCCCCACCACTAAGAGACAGAAATTGATGGGAGGCTATCCAACCAGTAAGTACATTCGTGTGTGTTAACACCTTGCTAGGCTCTGTGGTCCCTGTGCTCTAAGAACTTACAACTGAAGCGAGGAGATAAGGCATAAAGTCGTTTCAGAGCAACCAAATGATAAGTTTTGTGGCTGTGACAACAAGCACAAAGGCATCTGGGAGAATTAGACTGAAATGTAACTCCCTAGCAATTTGGGAGGGGCTCCGCAGAGGAGGTGGGGCCTGGAGCTGGGAGTCAGGGTGAGCAGGGGGATCACTCCAGGCAGGGGGCTCAGGGACTGAGGCTCCCTCCGAAGGCAGAACAAGCAGGAGGGCATGAGTGGGCAGAGGGACTCACTGGGCTGCCCCAGGGGTGTGCTCTGTGGCAGCTATGGAACCAGAAGAGAGGGGAAGACCAGGACCAGATCAGAGAGGGGTCAGGGGACTTGAAGCCTGATCCAGAGTTTTATTTTCTCAGTTTCCAAAAGCTACTGTCATTTATAGATCAAGGACATGGCCAGGCACGGTGGCTCACACTTGTAATCCCAGTACTTTGGGAGGCTGAGGCGGGAGGATCACTTGAGCCCAGGAGGTTGAGGCTGCAGTGAGCCATGATCACACCACTGCATTCCAGCCTGGGTGACAGAATGAGACCCTGTCTCAAAAAAGAAAACACCAAATACCAAAAACTTAAAAAGGCAGTCCCCCTTCCAGGTCTAAGCTAGGATTACTTACAGAAGATGGATCAACTCACACACCTTTGGAGATAGGAGCCGGAATCCTCCCAAATAAGAGACTGAATCCCCACGGGGCCCCGCCATAAAACATATCTGCCTCAGTGCCCCAGTCTCTTTGCTTACAAGAAGTAAACCTTGATGCTGCTACCTTGAATTTTTAGACAGTGGATTCCTTTGATTAGAATCACTCTGGGCAACGGTGACAAGATTCCATTAACCATTGGAATCAATTAAACCAAGAGCTTTCCTTCCTAAAGGGAAGGGCTAGGTTCCAGTACTTGGCTGACTGCAGAGCCCTGGAGGAATTCATTGAAAGGAGGCCCGAAATTAGAAATCATCACTTTCTGCAGAGACACTTAGGAATCCCTCCCACATTATTCAAGGACAGCAAGAGGAAGGTGGGCAGAACTGTGGGGGGAAAGGAGCTGCAAGGAAGAGTGGGAGTCTTTGACCAGCTCACATAGCTTCATACAACAGATGAAGGTGTGTCCTGCACAGCCCGGGAGACCAGTTAAAAGTCTAGCTTTTAGTCACACCTCCTGGATCCTATGCCCCATCTGTGCCACTCCAAGACATGCTTAGAGGTAAGCAAGGAAACTTGGTCGGTCTGGGGTCTCCTCTGATCTTTCCCATCTGTACTCTCCCTGCAAGGGAAGCCCCTGTAGGAGGAAAGGTCTCCATTCCATCATGGCTTTTTTCTTTTCTTTTTTTTGGGGGCGGTGGGGGGGAAAGAGTTTCATTCTCTCGCCCAGGCTGAAGTGTAGTGACACAATCTCGTCTCACCACAGCCTCCGCTCCCGGATTCAAGTGATTCTCGTGCCTCAGCCTCTCGAGTACCTGGAATTACAGGCATGTACCACCATGCTTGGCTAACTTTTGTATTTTTAGCAGAGACAGGGTTTCACCATGTTGGCCAGGCCAGTCTCAAACTCCTGACCTCAGGTGATCTGCCCGCCTCGGCCTTCCAAAGTACTGGGATAACAGGTGTGAGCCACCGTGCCCGGCCCTTCATGGCCTTTTTGTCTCTCAGCATTGGGATGGCCGGTGGCCCATCTTCCCAGGTTTCCTGAGATTGGCGGCAATGACCCAGAAGCGTCTGGTGACATCATAAACCATCTCGGGGCGGGTAATGTAATTATTGCATGGATTTATTCAAATTTAATCTAAAACAGAAGGTTTCAACAAGGGTCGTTTAATCATTTGATATATGTGTTTGTATATATAAACGTCACAGCTAGAGATACATAGTTTTGGTTTGAACCATCTATTTCAGATTGCATTACTCTTCCCAATGCTTCACCTCGCCCTGTGTCCACACCCTTTAGAGGTAGAGCATGTCTCCTCATCCCACCGATGTCAGGTCACACGACTTCTTTTGGCCAAAAGATGTAGGCAGAAGTAACAGTGTGCAAATTTTGAGTCCCGGACTTAAGAGTCATCTCATTTGCACTCTACCCTCTTGCACTTTTGCCACTGTCACGAGAAGAACATGTCCCAGGTAGCCCACTTGTCCACAGAAGATGAAGGACACACGTAGCGGCTTTAGATCCAATCCACACTTGGAGTCAAGCCCTGTTGAGCACATTCTAGACCAGTGAACCACAGGTGACCCACGGACACGTATGTAAGAAATAAGTGCTTACTGATGTTTTGAGGTGGTTTGTGATACAACAGTGTTGTGGCAAGAGCTTATTGATACGTTGCCTGAGCACGTTATTCTGTCAACCCAAGACTCATACTGCACAAACTACCATCTAAAAGAACACTCGTTCTACCTGCTGTAGATGGAAATAACTACATAAAAGAACATTCCATCTCTCTCTAGCCCCATACCTTTCTTAATTCTTCTGAGTATTTATTACAACCTGCAATATTATATATTTTATTGCTCATGTACTTTTCTCTCCCTAGTAAAATGTAGTTTTATGATGTCCAAGATACTGTTTTGTTCCTGCTATAAATGTCCAAAGCTTTGGTAGGCGTATAGTGGGTGTTAAATAATTATGTGCACAATAGATGTATAGGGTCTTTTTTCTCCTTGGTTCATATGCCTCTTATCTAATTTACGTTCCTGTGTGCAGCTTAATGACTTTGCAGTAAGCAAAGCTGAGGAAGAAGAAAACTTTTTTTTTCTTTTTTTTGAGACGGAGTCTCGTTCTGTCGCCCAGGCTGGAGTGCAGTGGCGCAATCTTGGCTCACTGCAAGCTCCGCCTTCCGGGTTCATGCCATTCTCTTGCCTCAGCCTCCCAAGTAGCTGGGACTACAAGCGCCCGCAACCACTCCCGGCTAATTTTTTGTATTTTTAGTAGAGACAGGGTTTCACTGTGTTAGCCAGGATGGTCTCGATCTCCTGACCTTGTGATCTGCCCACCTCGGTCTCCCAAAGTGCTGGGATTACAGGCGTGAGCCACCGCACCCGGCCTGAAGAAAACATTTTGTGGAGCAAAATCTGCAAACAGGAGACCTCCTAATTTTGTTCCTGATGAAGAATGAGTTCTTCTTCCCCAAGGAGCCACTCTTGATGGTTTTGGCCCTTAGAAACCACAACAGACCTCCAGAACTGTGGCAAACCAGCAGGTGGCTTTGCCAGTGCCATCCAATATAACCACGACACAGCTATATTTCCGTATACCGCATCAGGAGCTGTCCTCAACCATAGGAGGTTTCTGTGTGTCAGTTCACTGGGGGGAACTTCAAAGGGACTTATGTGGCTTCCAAGAGCTGTCAGAATGTTTGACTCTCTGGCATTGTGCCAGCATCACGTTAATTAAATTATATGGCAGATACACCACAATGTCAAGGTCAGATATTATAGCCGTCAAAGCCTAACATTAGGTGCAGTATTTTATAGCACAGAGCCAAGTATACCTTTAAACAAATTCCTGGCCGGGCATGGTGGCTCACGCCTGTAATCCCAGCACTTTGGGAGGCCGAGGCCGGTGGATTACCTGAGGTCAGGAGCTCGAGACCAGCCTGGCCAACACGGTGAAACCCTGTCTCTACTAAAAAAATACAAAAATTAGTCAGATTAGTCGGGTGTGGTGGCACACACCTGTAATCCCAGCTACTCGGGAGGCTGAGGCTGGAGAATCACTTGAACCCAGGAGGCAGAGGTTGCAGTGAGCCAATATAGAGCTATTGCACTCCAGCCTGGACGACAGAGTGACACTCCATCTCAAAAATAAAATAAAATAAAACTTAAAATAAAATAAACAAATTCCTTTAGCTTTCCCAGTCCTTTCTTGCCTCTGGCTCTTAAGACATCCACCATTGGACGCTTCCTATGTGAAGAACATTCCAGACAACTTTGTCAGACTCTCTCTGACTTGCCAGACAGTGGAGGTTTCTGGGGTTGCACCTACTTGCTTCTCTAAACCTTCTTGACTTTCTGACCTCAGGCTTTCGTGAGCCTAGGCTTCACCCTGAGGGAGAAGATCTTCTTACCGGTCTGTGGGTACAACAAATGCTAGCTCTTTCTTCGAAGATGGTTCTATTAGCAGGGCAGCAACTAGCCGGGCTAAAAAAAGGAAGCGGACGGGGGAAGACTTTCCCTCCAAATATCTTTTTTTTTTTTTTTTTTTTTTTTT
>NW_016827924.1:568525-582716 GCF_001698545.2 Rhinopithecus bieti
AAAAAAAAAAAAAAAAAAAAAAGAATCAGCCTTAATAGACTATCTTGGGAAGGGTAAGCAATAAACTGGGAGCAGTGGCAGTGGTTGCCTTCAGAGAGGCAAACTGAGTGACTGAGAAATGCGGGCGGAAGAGGCACCAAACATCCTTTTATAGCTTTAGAATTTTCTGCCAAGTGCAGGTGTTACCCATAACATCTGCCGTGAACTTGATGTCACCTGGGCGGACCCTTTGGCGAGAAAGCATGGAACTCCCAGCTCCCAAGTCCCATTCAGCAGGTCAGCCACTGGGAGTCTGAGGGAGTCTTTAGTTTCCCAGCTTTATGTGTAAAGTGGTCAGAAACACACCATCAGCCCTTTGGCTTAAATATATATATTTATATATACCTAAGTGGGGTGCAGTGGCTCATGGCTGTAATCCCAGCACTTTGGGAGGCCAAGGCGGGAGGATCACTTGAGCCCAGGAGTTTGAGACCAGCCTGGGCAACATGGTGAGACCTAGTCTCTACAAAAAAAAAAGAAGAAAAGAAAAATGAGCCGGGTGTGGTGGCACGTGCCTGTAGTCCCACCTACTCGGGAGGCTGAGGCAGAAGAAGCACTTGAGCCTGGAAGGTCAAGGCTGCGGTGAGCTGTGATCACCTCACTGCACTACAGCCTCGGCAAGAGATAGATGGATACCCCATTAAAAAAACAAAAACAAAGCAAAACAAAGCAAAAAACTAAGACTGAGGAGTAATACCAGGGATTGCTCTTTCTCCTGGTTTTAGTGTAAGCACAATGAAGTTTTCAGCTCTATGGGGCTTATCTCTCTTGGGGAGACTTGATGTTCTCTAAGGAGGGTCCCGGGTCCTGTTAACTGGGGTTACCCCCGAGCCACCCCCAAGAGCCACAAGCACAGTGCAGGACAGACAAGAGAGGCTTGAGCGAACGTTTGTTGAATCACTGACTATGCTGTGTTCACCATCCACGAAGGACCATGTGGTCCAATATCCTTTCTATTCGTATGTGTGGGTAACTCTTGGAGCATGGATGTCACACTTACGACAAGTGAGCAGTGATTCTCAGCACAGAATGTGATATTTTTCTGTTGCACAAGGTTAAACAGTGACCGAGTGTCCACAATTGCCCAACGTGGCCTGAAGCTGCCAGCCAAGGAATTGGGTCACCCCCGGTTCACTCTCAGGGGCTGGGGGATCCCCGTCTTGACCCATTGGCAACCCACTCACTCTTGGGAAGCTCTGGATGAAGGGATTTTGGAAGCCATTCCTTGGCTTTTGGAACTAGCAACTCACAACCAGAAGCGGGAGGGGGTGGCCTGAGAGGGCTTCCTGGGGCTTGGGCTTGCTCTGGGGTGTGCCCAGGTTTTTGGGGGGCGATGGGGCCTGAGCAGTGGGCTGAAGAGGGCATGCTGCCAGCTCTGGCTGGCCCAGAGCCAGTAAGTCTGACTGAACTTGGGCCAGCCCTGTTGGCCCACAGACTCTGGAAGCTGAACTGCTCCAGCGCTCCTTGGCCTCTTTGTTTTCACTTCCCCACAGCTCTCTCTTAGTGTTTAGGAATGTGCTTTGAAGGTTCCAGCGTGTTTCGCCTCTGCTTAGGGAAACCAAGAGCAGAGGCTGGGTCCAGGCCAGATGGCTTGAGGAAGGGCACCTGTGATCACACTGAGAGCGCCCCAAGGGGCAGGTGGAATGCAGGGGGCACTTAAGCCAGCCTCCTTCTCTGCTGGGAGACTCCGTGTGCAGTGCTAAACCTTGGAGATTCTCAGGTTTGTTTTGTTAAGGGAGGCAGTATTCCCTTACCAGCTCCCCCAGAGAGCCTGCATTTGTCCAGGAGCTTTTGGGGATAAGCTGTGCTCTTCTGCTTTTTCAGGGCAAGAGAGAGAGCTGTAGTGTGTGCTCTCCTAGCTAGAAAAGTTGCCTCCTTCGTTCGCATTATAATAAGTTTCCTGGCCTGCCTAGGGCGACAAAGTCAGGCCCTCCAAGGAAGGGGAAGTGAAGATAGCCTCTCTGGCACTCCCACCATGAGGAGGACAATCATCTTACAGGCGCAGATGCTTAGCGAGATAGGGTTTGGGTCAGGGAGGCCATAGAGGGGTCCATTGCTACAGGTTGCCCTCTGGCCTCAATGCCCACCTGTAAATCGCTCTCTTCAAAAGTGGAACCCAAAATGGTTGGCTTCCTTCTCCCATTCCCCAGCCCCTTCACCCACTGTCTTTCATTGCCTTTGTCACCAGGCACATATAAAGGGAAGGGTCTTCCCTGCTCAGTCCTTTGAGGGCTCATAGTGCTGGTAGCCCCCTTTGATGCCCAGCATAGTGCTTTGCACACAGCAAGTGCTTAATAAATGCCAAATGACTTAAATACCAGGCCTCTTCAGCGACCAAGAGCACTCTGGATCTTTCTCTAACCACAAGTCACTTTCCTCCTCTGGCTGTTTTCTGAAGCTGGGAGCTCTGGGTTCTGGTCTCACTTTTGCCACTAACATGTCACCCTGAGCTAGTATTTTCACCCTCTCAACTGATTTCCTCCATTGAGTTAAATGGGGCTCAATTAAAGCCCTGGTGGCTCTTGTATGACATCTGCACACATTCTTGTTTACCGCCAGGTTGGGTCACTTAGATCTTGCCTGGGCCCAGGTGCTAGTAGGGTCTTTAGTCTTCAGCTCAGGGTTCTCCCCTGCTCCTCCACCATCTGTTTGGCTTCACAACACACACCTAGTCCTTGGACTCTTGACACATCTGTTCCTATCTGTCCCCATGGCCATTTATACAGCTCCAGCTCCTGCATGAGGGGGCTGTGGCACATAAGCAATAACTCCGATGCCACAAGGGCACCTGAGTTATTTTTCTGTAGCCAGCACTGTCTGTTTGGAGCTATAGCAGACCTCCCTCCTGCCCTGTGGTGACACAGGCCCTGTTCAGGTCTGTGTGGGCTATGGATTTTTTCCTCCTGATTTCCATTTCTCTTTGATTTCAGCACCCAAGTGAACATGCACTCCAAGGCTCTGCTGAGGGTAAACAGAAAGCACCATCGCAGGGGTCCTTCCTCCTCTCTCTCCGAAGATTCACTTTCTCTTCCTAGGTAATGACTGCTTTTTCCTCCCAGCTTCCTCTCAGCCTACGTATATTTAGTGCACGTTGCCCTGGATAGAGTTTAATTAGGCACCAATGTACCCAGGGGCAAAAACCAAGGACCCCTCTCGGGTTGAGCAAATGGGGCCAGCCTCTCCTGGCTGGTAAGTGATGAGCTGCTGGCAGGTAGAGGAGGTTGTCCATTCTCAGCTAATGATTGCCTTAGGCGCCAAGTGATGGAAAATCCAGGAGGACTGGCGAGCTGCAGGGGGCAGCCAGGGACAATTGTATGGACCAGTTTAACACGGCTTCCAGAGGGATGGCAGGAGGAATGCTGTGTGTGTGTGTGTGTGTGTGTGTGTGGGTGTGTGTTTCCTGGTCTCCTTTCTCTCCCCTCCCTGACTCCTTTCCCTCTCTCTTGTTTTCGGTTTTCTCTTCTGTTTCTAGCCCACACGAGTTGAAATTAGAAAGGTCTTTGAATTCATTTATTTGTTTTAATAAAAGCAGCCTTTTTAAGCAGCATATTTGTAGCAATTGAGTGTTAAACTAAACACCAAGCCAACTAAATGTGTTAGGGGGAAATGAAAAGTTGGTTTACAAGAAACATATAATTAACACGTCCTTTGACTTTCCCTAAGCCTTTGTCTGGCTGGGGACAAGACAGAGGAACCATAATCAACTTTAATAAAACGAAAGATGGTATCGAGGCCAAAGGGGAACAAAAACCTTTGGAGTAGGAAACAAAGGCCGAAGAGGGGATTTTTGAGTTACAACAAGTATGTTTAAAAAATACATCTTTTGGCCAGGCGCGGTGGCTCACGCCGGTAATCCCAGCACTTTGGGAGGCTGAGGTGGGCAGATCACGAGGTCAGGAGTTTGAGACCAGCCTGGCCAACATGGTGAAACCCCGTCTCTACTAAAAATACAAAAAATTAGCCAGGCGTGGTGGCGCGTGCCCGGTAATCTCAGCTACTCGGGAGGCTGAGGCAGGAGAATCGTTTGAACCTAGGAGGCAGAGGTTGCAGTGAGTCGAGAGGCCATTGCACTCAAGCCTGGGCAACAGAGCAAGACTCCATCTCACAAACAACAACAACAACAACAGCAAATCTTTTGTTTCCTAATTTTTGGTCATCAGCCATTTTCTCCTTCCCAATAGGAATGCTCCGGTTTGAACTCTACCTGTTAACAGGGACAGATGGTGAGACCTGGAGGGGGAGAGGGAAGGTGGTACAAGGAACCTGCAGGAGACACGTGGCAGTATCAGGAGGCTGATAAATCCAGGCTAATGGAAATTACTATTGCACAACACCAGAGTCCTCATGTGGCGTGACTTTCAATAAACTGTTCCCCTCCTCACTCTTTGGAAAAAGTGAAATAAGGCATTAGACTTTCAATAATCTCATATGGTGATGATCAATCGAAACCTGGAGAAGGTGGTCAATTTATAGAAATTGTATCTGCTTCACTGGGTGGCTGGAATCAGGGAGCTGAAAAGAAAAAGGTGCTCGCCTTTGATGTGTGAAGTTGCCCCAAAATCACAAACGCCAAAAAATACTGGCTGTACATGTGGGGTTTTCAAAGGGAGAGGGTACTCGGGAGAGGCCTGTGTTAGGTGGATCATTGCTGGGACCTGACCAAAGACACATGTACATGTCCAGGCCACATAAAAGCGATTTATTTTTATTATCTTTTGGCTATTTTAAGTTGGAGCTTCCATCTTTCTTATACGTTTTATCACCAATGAAGTTTATTTACTGAATTAACTTTTAATGGACCCTCTACTTTGTTCTTCAGAGTTGGCTTCCAGAACTTGCCCCTTTTTAGCCAGGATTCCTCTTGCCTTTGTGACCCCCCTCCCCTCCAGATCCCAATCCTGGAGGTGAATGGCTCAATCTCTGTTAACTCCTTGCCTGCTGGTGTCTTTTCTCTGTAGCTACTAATCACCTCCTTTTGATCACTGCCAAGTTCTCAGGTTGAAGGAAGGAGAAAGGACCTCTTGACCATTCTGGCTGGCTTTCCACATGAGCCTGAAAATGTCGACAAATTTGAAACATCTGCCGGGCTGCTTTGGTCTGATTGCTAAAATATGCCGACCTCAACCCCCCTCCCCCCGCCCCCTTTAATCTGTTTCATATTCACAAATTAAGCATTTAGTCTGGGTAATAAATCAGGGCGGTTTACGAGACTCACACGAGACAAACAAGCGAGAAGGGCGCAACACAAGCCCCTGGAAACGGAGTGCACGGAGCTGCCAGGAGTCGGGAGCTCCCAGCGCTCGAACGCGGAGAGCAGCCCAGCGCGTCCTGACACGCCGCCAGCACCCACACTCTGGCCGGTCCCAGAGCCGGCAGGGTGGAAGGCGCAGGGGAACAGCTCCGGCCTGGGCCAACACCCCTGGAACCTTCCGCGCGAACCCGCGGCGCCCGGCCCGCCCCAGCTCTGGGCAACTCGACTCCCCCGCCCCGCCAGGGAGTGGCCGCTGGCAAAGGCGACAACCTCACCCGGCACACACCCTGTGGTGGGCCCATTAAGCCTCTCCCAGCCGAGTCGAGAAGGCTGAATCCCCCTCCCCCACCTCTTCCATCCGGCAGGGCTCGGCCTTAAAGATCCCAGGCCCACACTCACCAGAGAGGCAAAAGAGTCCCCGTTTAGGTCCACGTGTGACTTCCACTAAGCCTGGAGGCTACCCCCTCCCCACCCCAATCTCTCCGTGCTGCCTCCTCCCAGGTTTCGGTCCCAACAGCCACAAAGCTACTTTCAGATTCAGATAGGAGTGGGGGTCTCCTGGAGAGCGGATCAAGGTTTAAGAGCGGCTGGGGAGGGTAGCAAAGGCACAAACAGGGTCCAGGCCCCCTCTGCAGAAACCCCGGCCCAGGCTTTTGCGACCACCCAAACTCAGGGGGCTCCAATCTGTGCGTTTCCCGCCCTCCCCTGTGCAGCAGCGAGAAGTGGACCTGGATTAGGGGTCTGGGACCACTCGCAACCTACAAGCTTGGGAGACCCGGGTGGGGAGGGTGGCTCTAGGGTCACCTCGACCGGGCCTCTGTCGCCCGGCTATGCTCAAGTTCCATGTCGACTGGCATTCTCGATGCTATCGTGGGACACGGAGGCGGAGGGCGGGAAATCGGGAAGCCTGAACACGTAGCCCACCCCGGACCTAAGGGGAAGCGTAGGAACAATTCCCCACCCTGCAATACAGTACACGTCGCCCTTCCTCTTCCCCAGCACACATTCCGACTGCGAAAGCCATTACCGCCAGCGCGCGAGAGACTTTTTAAATATTTACAGCCCGCTCTCCGCACGGTAGCCTGATCCATCTTGTGGGCGCGGAGGCGGGGCGCGGGGCTCCGCTCCCGCAGAGGCACGGAGCCGGGGCTGGGGAGCCCGGCGCCTCCTCCCACGGTCCTGAGGTCCTCCCTGCGCCCCACCGTGTTTAACCCCAGGTGGGGAGAGGCCCCCGAGACTGCACACAGCGCGCCCGGGGCCCTGCCGGGGCCTGAGCGGGCGGGGGACAGTGTCCGGGAGGAGGGAAGGCCGGGAGACTGATTTAAAGGTTCTCACCGGGAAGCGAGCGAGGCACAGACCTGAGAGCCGCCGCGCGGTGAAATCCGAGGAGCTCTCTTGGCGAGGAGGGGCTGTCAGAGGCCATTTATCTCTCGCCAGAGTGGAGGCTCAGCTCCCACACCGCCCGCGAGTAACAATGGCAGCGATCAGCAGCTCTGCACGCGCTTCAGTGCATGAATGGATTGCGGAAGATGCCTGCGCTCCGCTCGGCTCAGGAGGCTCTAGGAGCGCCCCCTCCCCGCCCGCCGCGCCTGCCCCCGCGGCCTTCCTCGGTCCTGCGGGCGCCTCGGGGTTCGCAAGTTGGGCCCCGCGGCGCGGTCACTCTCACCCAGAACCCCCGCCGCCGTTTCCAGGGCCTTGGCACCTCGCCACGGAGTGTCATTAGGGGCAGAAATTTGACACAAGCCTTCCTGGCCTCCCCGACGCAGACACTGCTGTCAGCCCCCTCCTTCCTTCGCGCCCCTCGCCCCTGGCGGCAAGTTTACTTTCAAGGAGTTGGACCGTGTTTCCGCCGCAAAGGCCGGCGGCGTGCGGGCCCGGGAGGAGGGAACGGGCTCGGAATGGTTCCTTCACCTGCTCGGCCGCCTGGGGTGTTTGTAGGTCCCTGCTGGCCCCCAGCCCTAGCGTCCATACGCGGCGCTCCCCCGCTTTTGGCGGCTAATCCACCGAGAGTCCCTGCGATCCGCACATGCACGTGCACTCTGGACACCCTCGTCCCAGCCCACATCAGCAGTAAAATCATGTACCCAAATTCTCTTTCTCGGCGGCTTACAGTCTTGAAAGTTGGGAGCGCGCCACAGACCTCGAGGTCTGCCGCAGAAATGTTCCCCCTCAACTCTGCAAAGTAGGTCTCATTAAAAACAAAACAAAAAACCCCTCCAGTTTCGGCCTAGGGCTGAGAGCAGCGAGAAACGCAGTAAAGGATACCCCAATCCCTCTTGAGTTTGTTTTGGTGGAGCTAAACCAGAAACCCGGGGATATTTCTGTTTGGGGGATCGCCAAGCCCGGGATGCGTCTGCCTAAGGCGAGGTGGGGAGGAGGAGAGCGCAAGAAGTGGACTCTTGCAGCGATCCAAAGGCAAAGCCAAGTACCCCGCGGGAAGAGGCCGAGCTGACCCAGGTTGCAGGAAGACTGCCACATGTGCGCAAAGACGCACACGGAGAGGCAGAGCGCGACCCGCCGACCTAGGAGACTGGCAAGGACAAGCGAGAAGCTGGCAGCAAGACAAAGCGGGAGGAGAAACCCAGGGAGGCTCGGCCGAAGACCGGAAAACGCAGGCAGCAGCAGCCGCCTGAGTCCCGAAGCGGAGGCGTGCGCAGCCAGGCCCAGCCTGGCATAGCCCCATTCTCACACCTAAGGACGCGGACACAAACTCTTGGCATGACCTCCTGCCAGGGCTTCGGCCTACAGTCGGCTGGGGCCTTCTCAGCAGACAGTGGGGTCCCCAGGGGTGGTCTTCAAGAATCTGGGCCCCTCTGGTTTCCGCCCCCTCCCTGAGCCCAGGACAAAGGTAGCGGGTTTGAGGAGCTCGGAATGTTCTCAGGGCGCCTACAAGGCCATCAGAGAGCTGGTGCCTCCACTCTCAGGGCCTCGGGCAACTTTTTATCTGACTTGGCGGCGTTGGAGGGCTGCCACTTTCCACCGCATTTCCATGTGGCCTTCCCAACTGCAATACCCTGAAGGCACTGCCCACACCCTAGCCTTCCAGCAATCGGGATTCAGGCTGGACTTCCCATAACCAGAAACGGTGTAACGTGAAGAGACTCCCAGACTCAGGTTCCCCTCGACCCCTCTCCCGCTTGTCCGCACACGAGGCCGATCAGCGCCCCCCACCCACGACCCCTCTCCGCGGGCTCTGCAACCCAGGGCCGCAGCCACCGAGTGTGCTTCTCCTCCCTCCCGAGGCTGTTGGCTTTGCACACACTTGCTGCAACCACCCCCACCACACACTCAGTCGTTTTCACCCTTCCTTTCTCCCTGCTGGGCCTCCTGCAAACCTGATTGCCTAGCCTGAATGCAGAGTCCAGGCAGCGCAGGAAGCCTGGGAGATCAAGCAGAGGTGGCCGAGGAAGCAGAAGAGAGGGCCCTTCATGGGGGAGGGGGCCCATGTCTGACAGAGAAAGAAGGCAGCCAGGAGACACAGCCTGCAGGAGAGAGGGAGTATAAAGGGAAAGCCAGCACTAATCCCTCAGCCTGCCTACGTGGGGCCTGACAGTTTACAAAAGCCTTTTCCCCGAATATTATCTCATGTGCCGCGGCAGCCTCACCACTAGGGCTGTGAGGGAAGTAGGACAGATAGCATCACCGCCATTGGCAAAGAAGGGAAATGGGGCCCAGCGGGTTGAGAGAGGTCTGCGCTAAGGTCACGGAGCGAAGAGTGGTGGAAGAAGCCCGAGGCCTGGGGTTTCCTGCCTCAAAGTTAACTTTCCTGTTCCATCGTTGTGTATGTGTGTCTGGGTGAGCATCTGCGTGGAGGGGAAGGACTGCCGGACAGGAATGCACAGTTCAGTTAGGGAAGTCCAGGAAGGAAGAACACAGCCCCACACCTCTTCCTCTGCCCGGGTCTCATACAACAGCCCCTGCTCTTTCCAGAGCAGCCTGGAGCCGGCCCCCCACCCGCCTGCCTGGGGGCAGCTGTTAGTGCCTGGCTGTGCCTTCAGCAGTGCCGATTTCAGAGATCTCTTATCCTCTGCTCCGCTCTGCTCAGCCCTCTTCTCAGCCTGTCATCCCCGCCCCCAGCCTCGGCTGCAGGATGCCTTGCGTCCAACTGTGGTTTCCGGGCAATAAAACAACTATTAAAGTCTCAGGCACGGCTGGTGATTTGCATCACATCCTCTTGTGCATGGATTCAATGTTTAATACACAATATTGAATACGGATATTAAAAATCAATAGCTGAGGACCCCTGGGGAGGCAGCACAGTGCGATCCTGCTTCGGGAACACAACCAGCTCTTCTAAAAAGACAGGAACGGCAAGTTCAGCCAAGCTGAGCCCAGCGCCAGGGGAAGAGAGGAGTAGTGGATGCATCTCAGCTTCCTGATACGCTTAACTGCGCCATTCCCAAGTCGAGCTAAAGGGAGGCCAAAGGAATGGTGTGCCCTTAGGCTCTACTAGCTTTTGAGATGGGAGAGTGGGGAGGTACGGTTTGTTTCCAAGCAGGGTACCAGCCAGGTGCGCGGAGTTGCTTTTTTTCCTTGCTGTTTGCACTTTGGTTTGGTTCGAATCTGAGTCTTACATGCAGGCACTCAACTCTTCCCACCATGATGGCTCCTTCCTGGGCCTCATGACATCCATCACCATAGGCCCCATGGGGAGCTCTTGGCATAAGCTTTCAGAGAGATGGAACAGGAATCCCAATGGCTCCGAATATGCTTTGCACAGTAAAAAATAAATGTGAATGCATGATACCAGGCTCTGAGTTGCAGAGTCTTCTGAGGCACTCCGAACCTTCAGAACAGAAATCCTCAGGCCGTGTGACCCACCTAAAGGCCTGGTGATGGCTGAGTGGTGACAGAGGAAAGGGGACGAGGAGGAGGCTGGGACATCGAAGCATTCCTGCTCCAGAGCCAGAATCCAGATTGTCCGTTAAACAGCCAGGAGAAAAGTAAGCTCCCAGGATGCATAATTATCTTTTCAGGCCTGAAGAGGAACATACATTACTCTCTTCTTTATCAAAACATAGAAATATACCTTACCCTAAACAGAAACAAGGTTCTCACAGACTGATGGGGTAGGAGTGAAGGAGAATAAACATCTTTGACAGGATTCAGTTTTTTTCCACTATGGAAAGGGAAGAGAAACTGACAGTGGGAAACACACTTAGGTTATCTGATTGGAATGGCCTGGGGATTTTAGATGCCAAAACTGTGTGAACTTGGACCTACTGAAATGTCATCTTAGATACCAAATTATAATAATAATTTTATAGATTCATTTTTATCATAGTTTAAATCAATAAGGATTGAGTTGGAAATTTTGCTCTGGTTATAAATAGATGGAGAGAACACCTCAGGAAAACTCTAAAGTAACTTTTAGGTAAAAGTTAGAAGTGGAGGAAAGACGTGGAAAATGACAGTTAATGAGCCTGTGGCCTCCACTCTTTGTTCCCTAACAGTTGTCAGAGAACCATCAAAGGGAGGGAACAGGCGCCCTTCCCAGAACCGTCACAGGAAAAGCAGACATTCTCTGGCTGCTGCAGATCCCCTTGGTGGTGGTTCCTACACCCAGCCTCCTGGGAGTTTGCCTATGTGTATTTATGTGTTTCCGGGCTGGGGAGTATAGCTACTTTCACAAGATTGGGCCCTGAGCCTGTGAAACCCACTAGCGAAAGTTCTACCGCGAGGAAAAGCCGTTCTATGGCAATGCTGGAGACCAGGAACTGCTCTGGCATCATCAACAATATCTTTGTGATTCCTGCACTAGCAAACTGCTTCACATCTTCCCACCTCAGCCATGGGGCTGAGCTCTGGGCCTCTTACAGATCCATACAGGCGAGACCTTTTGCAGCTAGCATAGATGTGTGGCTAGAGCATGAGACAGCTGGCCAAGGGGAAAGGAGGCTAAGGCTGGGGATGGCGGGGGAGAACCAAGGCCCAGGAGGGCCTCCTGGTACAAGCTTAGAAGTGACCTAGCATGGGGGAGTTGTACCTCCAGAACCCACTAAGGGTGGTAGGTACCCCCTGGACCCACCAGGTACTCCAAACCAAGAGGAAAAGCATCCTTGTGGGATGTGGGTGGGTTAGGCCCAAGGCGCAGGTGAACTCTGCTGCAGGAGGAACCTACACACCTTAGTCCCAAATGCCCAAGTGCGGAGGGGGATTTGGGGCAAGCAGGAGGGAGGGGGATCTTTCTGCCTCCCATCACCTCACCCTTCTGTAATGTTTTCCTGGAATGAACAGAAGTTGCCAGCAGAGTTGTTCCTGGAGCCCCTCCGGGACTGTCACTACCTCTTGGTGTAAGACAGGGAGGACCATGGCTTTCTGCCGGGAGGATCCTCTGGCTAGTACTCGAGCCTTGGATTCTGGCACGAAGCCTCACTGTTCCGTTAAGACTTTACCTCCCTTCCCACGTCTCGAAGAAAAACACCCCCTGGAACTGCTGGGGTGAACTCGAAGCCTGAGGCCAGGGTCAGCTGTGGGACCGGTCCCCACCACCAACAAGTTGCTGGCCGACATAACAGCTGTGGGAGGGGGAGGGGAACGGCAGGCAGCCACGACTGAACGGTTGCGATCTAGAAAATTCAACAAGAGGCCGCAGCGGTGGCGGCGGCGGCGGCTCCAATTAGCTGAGCCAACTGGGGAGGCAGAGAGCGAGACGGCGGCCCCGCCGATCGTGCCCCGGGCGAGCAGGCAGGCGGGGGCGCGGGGCCTCGGAGCTGCCCCGGCGGCCCTCGCTCGGCCCCTCCCGCGGGCTCTCGGAGCGCGCCTGGTGTTTACACACTGTCCTTTCGACATGGGATCAAGTTTCAGGCCGCGCAGGAGGCGCCAGGGGCCGGCCACAGGCCCAGGAGAGGGGAAGAGGTGGAGCGGGATCTAAGGCAGCGCTGCGACGAGAAGGCCTGGCGCTCGTGGGCAAAGCTAGTGCAGCGGTCCCCACGGGGTGGGGCGGAGAGAAATCCACTGGGCAGGGTGGGTAGGGGCTAATGGGGTTGCAGGGGGTTATCCGGAGGGAGAAATACCTCCAAGTCACGAGAGTATTTGTCTTTCGCTCACTCGGGCCGGGGAATTTAGTCCTGCAAGGGGACGGGCGGGGGAGGGGGTAGGCTCAGAACCCAGGCGCTTCGACAGCCCCGAGAGTCCCTTCTGCGCTCTTCACCCCTTCCCACCTCGTCCCTTTGATATACTACCCGATCCAGGCCATTGTTACGGGGAGGGGTATGTGGGCCGAAGGAACTCGAGGTTGGAGACCTGGAGCTTCCCAGCGCGCCCTGGCCCTGGCGCTGTGGAAGCATTGGGTGGAGTGCCGGAGGGCTCGCCGCTGCGCATCTCCTCTGAGCTGGCAGCCAGAGGGTGCCCCACGCTGTCAAGCGGCGGCGGGTGAGCTTCCAGCAGCACAGGCACACTGTAAACAGCCGCGTGCACGCCCTCCCCGCCCGGCCTGGGAACCTCACCCAAACACCACGCCGCTTTCTCTCCGGCTACCGGGCGAGGCTTTTGTGGCCAAGCCTAGGGGAAGGGGTCCCCACCCTACCCCTGGGCCCGGGCCGGGGAGCAAGCGTTCTGAACCTGCAGGAGTGCGGGGTGCTGCGGGGCGGGGAGGGAGTCAGCGCCTGCCCCCTCCTCACTGAATGTCTGCTTTGTTCCGGAAAACAAGAGAAGCATTAGGCGGCTACCCCGGGGAAACACAAAACTCTTTTGAATCTCGGGAAGGGCAGTTGACTGCGTTAGGGAGGTCCCGAGACAGAATGAGGAAGGGAAAAGCCGAGAGGGCGGGAGAAGACAGGTAGACTTCTGCGGGAGGCCGATGGTCAAAGTGGGGGGTAAAACCGCTCAGGGTGACTGGGCTGGAGATCCAGGAACCCGACTCGGCGCGAAGGTGCCGCGCGAGTTCCAGCGAGCAGCCTGCCCGGCCAAGTGGCGCCTGCCCAGCCGGCGGCCGTGCCAGCTTCCTGCCCTGCCCAGGACCGCGGAGCAGTCGGGGACGCCGCCGCAGGCTGGCTCAGAATCGCAGGACGACAGCGGCGGGGGGAGGGGGTAGCCAGGCCGCAAGTAAACTCCGACTAGAGCTTTCTGCACATCTCCGCCCTAGATGGGGGCCCGGACCCCGGGTCTGTGAGGCGTCGGCTTTGGCCTTCCAACCTGGGGTGCGCGGGGAAGCAAAGGCTCAGGGGCACCCCACCCTCGCTCGAGGCCCGAGGGTGGAGGACAGCCGAGATGTCTTTGGTCTTGTTTGATGACCGCTTGGCGGATCTGCTCCCATCCGGGTTCTGCCGTTCCGAGGGTGCCGGGTCAAGGCTACCCAGGCCGGTCTGAGCAGGCAAGTGGATGAGCAAAAGCAAATCTGTCGCTCCTCCGACCGCCACCCCTAACTTAGCCCTTCCCGCATCCAAGGAAGGGGAGGGCACCCAAGCTCTACCCCACCCCCCGCGGGGCGCTCCCTCTGCCTCGGAAGCTGAGACTGAGAGCGAGGGTTTTCCCCCTTCCCCTGGGCTCGCTGGGTTTCTAACTTCCTCTAAACCTCCCTCCTCGCTCCGAAAAGCCCCGAGGAGAGGAGCTGAGAGGAAGCACGCCGCTAGTGTGCAAAATGAAGACCATGTGTGAGGACGGCGGCATGAGAGTGCAGCTGCGGGGTTGGGGTGGCAAAGGCCCCGCGCGGCCGGAGGCTCGGGGCCGCAGCAGCCAGTGCCTCTGCTCTGCCTTGGGGACTCGGAGCCGCAGCGAGAGGCAGTGGAGAGGCAGGGCTGGCCTCGTGGCGGGAGGCGAGGAGGGGGTGCGAGGGCTGCCGCGCCGTGGGGGGCAGGGGGCGGGGACGCAGCCCCGGCTTCCTGGGCCGCAGCTGCGACCGAGGGCGCAAGAGCAGATCGTGCTCTGCGGCGGCGGCGGCGGCGGCGGCTCGGGCCCGCC
>NW_016827924.1:583369-587204 GCF_001698545.2 Rhinopithecus bieti
CCCCACCCCGGCTTTTCGCTACGTTCCCCCCCACCCCACCTTTCTCCAGTTTCCAAAATAGGAAACACCGGGAACACCCACGTCCACTGCATCGCGAGTCTCTGGGAGCCTTTGGACCCCTCGTGCTGTTCCTTGTGTCTGTCTGGGCAGAGGAAGGGGAGTGCAGGGAGGGGACCCAGGGCCGCGGCAGAAGAGCCAAGGGTCCGGATCTTTCCCTGGCAGCAGCAGGGACGCAGCCTGGGTCACGCTAAAAGGGTACAGTTTACCCATTACGGAAAGTCGGCGGAGACGGCCCTTTTATTCCTCTTCTGCAGATGGCAGATTAAGCCGGCAGCGCCCGGCCTCAAAGGGACCGGCTGCTCGGGAAAGGGTTAACCCGTTGGCCGGTAATCGTGGACACGCGCGCACGCACACACACACACACGCACGCGCGCGCGCGTCCTCCCCGCCTGCCCGAGCGCCCGCCGCGGCCCGCAGTGCGCCCGGGGCTGGGGGAGTAGCTGCGGGGGGGGTGGGCTTAACCAGGCCGCTCGACTGAGCCGGGGCCACCTCGCCGTCTGTCATTTAAATGATTGTCCTCCGCTCCGCTCAGTGCGGTCAGTACGGGCTGTTAACAGGCAGTTGCAATCAGTTTCCGAAAGGTCAGCCAAGGTCCTCCGGCTCTCGCAGACGGAAGGCATTACGAAACCGCTTTTGTATCTGCAGGCACTTTAGAAAAAGAGGCGAGAAGGGGCGCACCGCAGTGCCGCGGGTGCTGTGACCGGGGAGAGGGTCGGGGCTGCGGGGCGGAAGAGTCCGCACCCCCGCGGCCAGGGTCAGGCGGCGTGGATATCACCCGCGGAGTGACCCAGGGCCTCCAGGTTTCGGTGGGGAAGCAGGAAGGGGGTGGGGAGCAGGCGGCAAGGGAAGGAGGAGTGGGAGGAAGTGGGAGAGGCGTCCTGGCTCCTCGCCTCACCCGGCCAACAGCCCACACCCGGACCCAGACGGGAGCGGGCGGTCTTGGGCGCGAGGAGACCCCACTCGGACTCCCAGGCCCTCCTGGCGCCTGGAAGTAGGGAGGGGGTGTGTCGGGGGGGAATACCCTCGCCGAACAAGCGACTCCCAGCGCGGCGTCTGAAGACGCCGCTGCCTCCGCCGCTAGAAGTCGTCCATCAGCAACCAGTCCAACCTGCCAGTGATAATGTGCGATCAACACCAAACCCCCCCGCCAGGCGCGATCCATCATCGCAGCGCGCCGCGGGCCCGCGTGAGGCTGACTCGCGGCTGGGGTGGGGGGGCGCGGAGCAGGAGGCGGTCGCCCAGCAGACCCGGACTCTCCGCGCACCTCGCTGCCCCTCCTGGAGGCCTGCACCCAGGCGCTCATAACTCTCCAAGTTTCCCAGCTACAGAGCGAAAACCCAGTGGCTCCGAGTTCCCGGGCACAGGTCACTTAGGAGTCCGCGCGTCCTCCGCGCCCTGCTATCGTGGTCACACCCTGCAAAGCCATCCCAGCCTCGGAGCTGCCCTACCCATCCCCTCCCCCTCCTCCGAGAAACCGTGGCTGGCAGGAAATTAATATTTAATATCGTGAAATTGATTAAAGGGCTGGAAGCCGGCGATGGGTTGGGGGGAAGGGTAGGGACTCCTAGCGTAATTAAAGATCTGAGAGTCGTGGCCGTTCCTTGTCGGCCCTGGCCGCACGTGGCCTTTGTGAAGCCGAGACCGGGTCGGATTGGGCTGAGCCTGGCAAGCCGGGGTCAGGAGCCCGTGCAGCCTAGGTTCTGGCCCGCGCGGCCGGGTTTTTTTTGGGGGGAGTGGGCGAAGGGCTGGGGCAGCACAGCAGCGGATGGGCCTTAGGGCACCCGGGGCTGCGCGCAGAGCCACTCTTCCCCTGCCTGCCTGCACCGTGGCCCGAGGGTCGGATGCTAAAGCTGTTTGCTTGCTCGTACGGCGCAGAAGCGCCTTTACTGACCAGGTGGCCTTAAGGGCGCACCGCCTGCCCCCACAACCCCCCTTCTGCAGCCTCACTTTGGGCCCCGCTTCGAGGTGCCTCCCCAACCCCTGACAGGGGTCTTCTGGGCCCCCCACGCAGCCCTTCGAGAAGGGAGAGTCAGGTTCACCTTTCTCCCTGCAACTTGGAAATCCTTGGGCTGAGGCGGCCCGGGGCCCCCCGCCGGTTCTCTCCTGTCCAGGCCCCACCCTGGTCCGCTCACGCCTGGGGCAGCTTAACTCGTTCAGCTGCGCTGCACATGGGGCCTGCTGCTCGAAGCCGCTGTCTCCAAGGAGTCGTCACCGAACCAGCTCGGCCAGCCGCCTGTCCTGCCGTTTAAGGTTACCGCGCCTCCCGGGAGGGGCATCGGGACTGGACCGGGCAGGAGGTGGGTGCAGCTGAGGCTCCCTGGCCACCCGAGCTAGCGCTAGGAGAGGAATTCGGTGTGCAAAAGGTCAGCGGTAACCCGTTGGCCCTGGCTACAGTTTAGAAGTCGAATGGTTGGCTTGGTGGTGGGGTTACCCCAGCTCACGGAGGCCTGGCTCCAAAGGGCTGCTTTGAACTTTTTCTTGGATCTGATTTTTTAGTGAAGCACTCTGAAAAGTACCAAGTGTGCAGAGGGGAGAAAACACAAAACACATCAAGCTGCGTCCTTGGCCCTAATCAGGGGAGCAGAAAGGCCCTCCAGACTCCAGGCCCGCTGTGGGGAAGGTCAGGACCACAGAGGATTAGGCCCAGTCTTGGGTTTATTGCTATACTTGAACAAAGTGCCGGGGGCTGCCTAAACTGGAGCAAGAGAGAGGTAATTGAAAGAAGGCCTGCACAAGGAAGTAAAGGCTGGTGTGGCTGCTGCCCAGGGTAGGTGGAGGAAGTGTTTTCCATAAGAATAACAAGCTGGTGCAAATGTCATGCAGAAAGACTATTTCACCAAAACAAAACCAAAAAGTTCACATTCTGCCTCTCAAGCTGAGCTGATAAACAACATGCAAACTTTGGATGGAACCTTGAACCAGTAGGAGGTGTCAACCCCGTTTACAAAGGGTAATGGAGTACTTCTCTGTTTCTACCATTGTGATTCTACCTGCATCAGCTGCTCCCTTTGGGGGCCCTTCTGACCTCCCAATCTGAGCCCAGCGGGAGATCACTCAGAATGCACCGCATTCATCAATGCCATTTCTGGTAAATTGGACCTCAGGTTTTGGAGTGTCCTAGGAGGCAGGCAGCCTACACAGCGCGCATACCGATGTCACAGCAAATGTGAGGAACCGCACATATTCTGTAGCCTTTACTAGAGAATACCCTGGATTTCACAACCAGAAGTAGCAGATTTTCCAAGACATTCCTGATTTCAAGAGCTTTGAGCCCTGTGTCTTTACGGGGCGTGAAGCCCACCTGCAGTTACTAATATCGTCGAATTGCGCACCAGAGGTGTCCCAGGGCTGGAGGAAATGGCTTGGGTGTGGGGCTGGCACCCAGTGGTCCCCTCTGGTCCCCTGTCCACCATGTCTAGCCAGGCGGCCATCCTCCAGGCCGTCCCGATCCCAGCCAGGGCCCGTCCAGGTAGGGTTCCGGGCAGGGGGCCTGTCAGGACGAAGTGGCAGGACCGGGCCCTCGGGGTCCCCGTGAGTAAAGGAGGACACAGCGCCCGGAGACACAGCGCACTCCCCGGCTGACACTGGGCTGCCGCCGCCTCTCCCCCGGACGCGGGCGGCTGCGCGCCGGCCGCCATCTTGGCCGGGCTGCGCAGGAGGCGCTGCCCCCGGCGGTGGGACCGCGGAGCCGCAGGCCCGGCCGGGGCTGCCGCGCGGATGTTCCCGGGCTGCCGGGGGGCGCTCCCTCTCCAGGGCCTCCCTCCCCACTCCTGGC
>NW_016827924.1:589927-600110 GCF_001698545.2 Rhinopithecus bieti
TTTTTAGATGGGTCTTGCTCTCTCGCCCAGGCTGGAGTACAGTGGCACAATCTCGGCTTACTGCAACCTCCACCTCCCAGGTTCAAGCAATTCTCCTGCCTCAGCCTCCTGAGTAGCTGGGACTACAGGCACACTCCGCCTCACCTGGCTAATTTTTTTTGTATTTTAGTAGAGACAGGGTTTCACCATGTTGCCCAGGCTGATCGTGAACTCCTGAGCTCATGCAGTCTGCCCACCTTGGCCTCCCAAAGTGTTGGGATTACAGGTGTGAGCCACCGCACTTGGCCCTTTTTTTTTTTTTTTTTGAGACAGGGTCTCACTCTGTTGCCCAGGTCGAAGTGCAGTGGTGCGATCTGGGCTCACTGCAGCCTTGACCTCTCGCTCTCCGGCTGGAGCGATTCTCCCACCTCAGCCTCCAGAGTAGCTGCACCACAGGTTCATGCTACCATGCCCGGCTAATTTTTTGTTTGTTTTTTGGGGTTTTTTGGTTTTTGTTTCTTTGTTTTTGGGGTTTTTTTTGAAACATCATCTCACTCTGTCGCCCAGGCTGGAGTGCAGTGGCACGATCTTGGCTCGCTGCAACCTCCACCTCCCAGGTTCAAGCGATTCTCCTGCCTCGGCCTCCTGAGTAGCTGGGATTACAGGTGCGTGCCACCATGCCCGGCTAATTTTGTATTTTAGTAGAGACGGGGTTTCACCATGTTGGTCAGGCTGGTCTGGAACCCCTGACCTCGTGATCCGCCCGCCTCAGCCTCCCAAAGTGCTGGGATTACAGGCGTGAGCCACCGCGCCTGGCCAATTTTTGTATTTTTTGGTAGTGAAGGGGTTTTGTTATGTTGCCCTGGCTGGTCTCAAAGCCCTGCACTCAAACAATCTGCCCACCTGGCCTCCCAAAGTGCTAGGATTACAGGTGTGAGCTACCAAGCCAGGCCGATTCTCCACTTTTTTTTTTTTTGAGACAGAGTCTCACTCTGTCGCCCAGGCTGGAGTGCAGTGGTCCAATCTCGGCTCACTGCAAGCTCCTGCCCCAGCCTCCTGAGTAGCTGGAACTACAGGCGCCCACCATCACGCCCAGCTAATTTTTTGTGTTTATTTAGTAGAGATGGGGTTTCACTGTGTTAGCCTGGATGGTCTGGATGGCCTGACCTCGTGATCCACCCACCTCGGCCTCCCAAAGTGCTGGGATTACAGGCGTGTAATCGTGCCCGGCCGATTCTCCACTTCTTAATGCAATTTATCCTCATCCATCACACATTAGTGTGAATTTTAGTTCACAGGTAGCCTATAAGGATGTCAAACTCTATTGTACTAGCTGTTAGGTTTTTTTCTTTTTTTTTGAGACGGAGTTTCGCTCTTGTTGCCCAGGCTGGAGTGCAATGGTGCGATCTCGGCTCACCACAACCTCCGCCTTCCGGGTTCAAGAGATTCTCCTGCCTCAGCCTCCTGAGTAGCTAGGATTACAAGCACGCACCACCACACGCAACTAATTTTGTATTTTTGGTAGAGACGGGGTTTCACCATGTTGGTCAGGCTGGTCTCGAACTCCCAACCTCAGGTGATCCGCCTGCCTCGGCCTCCCAAAGTGCTGGAATTACAGGCGTGAGCCACCGCACCCAGCCCTGTTAGGGTCTTACACTCAAACACCTACGCTAAGTACATAACAGTCTGCACTGAACAGCATGCCTTAAAATCTTCATATTCATAAATCAAAGAAACTCCCTTTGATTTATGAAACAAAAAACAAATCCCACCTTGCTGGCTAAACAAGACACATAAGTAGGGTGACACTCCTGTCCTTCTCCCACCCATACTCCAAATAAAGCCTAGGAGGGACCCAATAACTTATGAACCAGTACCTGCAGATGACAGGTAACAAAACAAAGAGGGTGTATATAGACCTACTGCGCCAACATGCTGGGTCAACACTGGCTTGGCCCAATCTTAGGCTGATCCATTGTGCTCCCAAGAGACCCTTTTAACCTGTCTGTCCTGTGTCACCTTCTCTTTTCTTCTGGATCAGAGACAGAATCTCTTTCTCTTTTGCCCTGAGAACAGAGTTGCCAGTAGCCTAGTCTATGTTTTGGCTGGGGACCTTTGTGCAATACACAAACTGTACAATGTAATACAGTGGCCCTGCCTGAGAAGCCAGCTTATTTCAAGGGCCACCCCCTGAATGTCGCTTAGTTCTGACCCACCTGCTGGATCTGGGTTTCTTTGTTTGCAACTCCCAGGATAGGAGTTGGCCCTGCAGACCCAAAATCACCTCAAGGGAGGCTAGGGTGAACCAGATACATTCTGGGAAGTTGCGCTGAGGTCAGGAAAGGGGCAGGTGTGGCAGAGTTCACTCAGGTGTATTACACTAATTCAGGGCTCCAATCTGCATTGAGATCTAAAATCTGAACGTCATGCCCCCAAAGTCTTGCTGAAAATGAAATCTTCAGGAGGGAAGAGGAAAGCAGGCCAGAGGGTACACATGCCTTTTGGATTTTCAAAAATGGGAAAATGATGAGATTTTGGATTTAGCGAAGATGTGTCATGTTAAGGGAGCCACAGAAAATAATAACTGCCAATTCCCAAGCAAAACGAAATCATGTTTTCCACCACGTTTCTATCTCTGTCTCCTAGTCGAACCACAATAAAATAGCAGATCAAATAGCAGATCAAAGGCAGAGGCAAATACAATTATGTTGCCTGTGAAACCCCTAGCATGAAATTAGAAGTCAAACTCTCCATTCAGGGGTTAGAGACAAGGATAATGGGAACCTGGGGCCCTAGAGATGTACCCAGGCCCTTTCAGTCACAACACCATCCATGCTGGATATTTAAAACCACACCTCGGGGAGGGCACAAATAGTAAGTATTAATTTTTTTTTTCCCATACACACTTCAGGAAATGCATTGACTACATTCCTAGCTTTGTACCATATAAAGATAGCTGTACACTGGTGGTAGAGGGGGAGGTGGCTTGTAAGGCAATAGTGAAAATAATGTTGTTGGGAGCGATGAAGGGTTACCAGATCTTCCCCAAGACAGTAGGCTAAGGATGGCGGCCGATAGAATGCTAATCTTTTACCTGCTTCCCTTTCAATGCAGAAGAGCCTGAAACCCATCTGATCCCATCACTCAGTTCTCCCTCAGTCCTTCCCACACTGGACAAGATCATAGAGACAGCTGTCTCGATATATTTTCTATTTTTCCTAAAATCCATATTTGCTTTATAGGCTCTATTACTTTTACCATGGCCTAATTTTAGCTGAGTCCCCCTGCTCCCCATATAATTTATGAGGCCTCTTGAGGGTAGCAACCCCTATTACAATGTAGACTAGTTTAGAGCCACTGCTAATTAAGCTTAGCTCTCAAAGGTGCCTGGTATGGCTTCCCCTACCACTTTCCCACCTCCCACCCCCACCCCGCCATGGACACAAGTTCTTTGACACTCCTCCCAAGTGAGAAGTAGGGTCTCTGTCCCTTCCCCTTGAATCTGGATGGGTTTGTGACCACAATCACAACCAATGAATGTAGACTTCAAGGGTGGATTAGAAAAGGTGATGCAGCCGGCCAGGCACGGTGGATCACACCTGTAATCCCAGCACTTTGGAGGCCGAGGCGGGCAGATCACCTGAGGTCAGGAGTTTGAGACCAGCCTGACCAACATGCTGAAACCTCGTCTCTACTAAGAATACAAAAATTAGCCAGGCATCGTGGTGTGTGCCTGTAATCCCAGCTACTCAGGAGGCTGAGGCAGGAGAATCTCTTGAACCCGGAAGGCGGAGGTTGCAGTGAGCTGAGATGGTGCCACTGCACTCCAGCCTGGGCAACAGAGCAAGACTCCGTCTTGGGGCGGGGGTGGGGAAGGTGATGCAGCTTTCACCTTATTTACTGCAATGCCGGTTTTCTGGAGCCCTGAGCTGCCGATTTGTAACTTAAAGTTCTACTACCCTTAAGGCGAAGGCACTATACTGTGAGGAAGCCCATGCCACATGGAGAACCCTGTGGTCATGCTATGGGACACGGCTGAGGTCCCAGCCAACAGCCAGACATGCAAGTGAAGATGCCTCCGGATGCTTCCAGCCTCCAGCTGTTGAGTCTTTCCACCAAATTCTGGACCCACAGATTCCAAGAGCAGAATTAAATTGCTTCTGAGCTCCCTTGCAGCTGACATGCTATAGGGGAGATCAATTTCATAACATATTGCTAAATCCATGGAATAAGGTGAACTGGGTTAAAAACAAAAGCTTCATGGGCAGGAATTTTCTTTTTTTTAAGGAAATTTCTGATCATAACCCAAATCCCTCACCTTTAATAACTCAATGTCTTGTTCTTTCTGAAATCCCTGTAGGACAGTGACCTGTGTCTTCCTCAAATCTGATCTCACATTTTCCCTGAAAGATCTGGGTAAAGGACCCTAACTGTTGTCCCCTCCTGACCTACATTGGCTGCACAAGGGAGCCAGTTCCCTAGGCAGGAAAGGAGAGGGGCAAAGCATTTCCACCAGGCTGGATTTGCTCTCCCTTCTCTTGTCTTCTTTTCTCTCTTGTTTTTCTTGCCTCTCCTGGAAGGTGCTCATCTCAAGGATAGGGAGGGATGAATTATCAAGAAGTGTAAGCTTACTTCAGTTTCTTCCCAATTCCCCCACAAATCCCACACCTTTTCATTCTGACCCCAACTACCAGACTTGTGTCACACACCAAATGCATGAGCTTCCATTCACAAAGCTAGGAATGGGCAGCAGTGCAGCTGGCCTCTGTCCCCCACCCTTTCCTCCTTCTCTGAGCCAGGCACTCACAGGCCCCTGATGCCCAGGCGGCCCACGGACCCTGACCCTCAGGCTGCCCTCCTGGGGAAGTGCCAAGCTCAGGGAGACCGGAGGAGGGGCTGCAAGACATCTGGAATGTGATGGACCGAGGAGGAGAATGGGGAGAGCCCAGGTCTTACCCCTACTCTCAAACAAGCAGAGCAGCCAGGGAACAGGCAGAAATGATAAAGCAGCTTGCAATGGGGAGAAAACCAGGCTACATTGTGTGGGGTGGGGTGGGGGGTGAGAGGTAGGGAGCTACTGAGCAGACCAGAAGGAACAGCAAAGAGATGCAGGCAACCCCCCTCCCCCTCCCCGCCCTGCCAAATGCCAGAGGATGAACCCGCCAAAAATAAAATACAGCCATGATTACTGGAGCAGAGGTCAAGGCTGAAGGAGCAGTTCTCCTCTTGACCACAGAAAGCCAGCACCAACTGGGATTATCTGCCAGCCACTCATCTCCAGCAGCCTGGCCCGCAGTGCACAACTAGGTCCCAGCCACAACCAGCCCTGTGCAGGAGAGTCCAAGGGTCTAGGACCTGCCCCTTCCCCAGAGCCTGAGACCAAGGCTGGCATGTCTTCCCAAGTTCACAGCTTTGGGGCTACTTGCCCTGTTGGACAGTGCAGTGGGGTCCTGTGGCTTCAATTCACACAGTTTAGAAGCAATTCCTTCTTCTGATCCAAATCCCAGTCCAGACCTGTGCCTAGCTAGGGTGTAACACAAACCTTCCTACTTATAATTCAAACAATATCAGCCCAAATCCTCTCTTCACTCCTTCCAGAGCAAGGGCATGAGATTATCTATCTATCTATCTATCTATCTATCTATCTATCTATCTGTCTGTCTGTCTAGTTTTGCTTTGTTTTGTTTGAGAGAGAGTCTCACTCTGTCACTTAATGGCATAATCTCAGCTCACTGCAGCCTCGACCTCCTGGGCTCAAGCGATCCTCCCACCTCTGCCTCCAGAGTAGCTGGGATTACAGGCCCGAGCCACCACACCCAGCTGGGGCACAGTATTTATTGAAAACTTTATTATCATCTTCCTGGTACTTCACCTGCAACTACTTCATCGAATCTTTCTCCAATCTTTTGATGTAGGCATTCTCATATCCATTTTGCAGATAAGGAAACTGAGGCTCAGATAGGCTACACAACCACTGGGGGCAGAGCTCCCATCTTAAGCCTAGATGTGTCTTGATTCAGAGTTTTCCATCATAGTTTGTGATCTCCCATTTTGATTACTTATTTTGTGCCAGGTCCTGGGCTGGGCCTGCAGAGGTGAATAAGATAGTCCCTCCCCTTGGGGAGTTCACAGTTTAGTAAGGGAGACAGATTGCAACACAGTGGGACAGCAGCTCTGACCTCTGAATTTGGGTTGGTGGCAGTACCATGGGAGCCTTTCTGAATATCTCCATCATCACTGCCCCTTCACCCCGGCTCTATTTCCTAGCCCCTCTGGTTCCTTCTCACAGGCTGCTCCTTCTTGTCCTTCCTTAAGATAGGCACTAGCTGCTGGCTTCCTTCCCATGCCTTTCTTTCCTCCTGTTAACGAGGTCTGCACCCACACACCTGGCAGGAATCTTGGCACCCTACCTGCTTGGAGAGGCTGCCTTAGTTGAGTAGATTTCGTTGGCTTCTGGGGCCCCAGGGTAGAGGCTAGACCCTGACTGCAGCCCCAGGCTGGCTCAGCTGGGAAATGGGCACAGGGGCCCCAACGCTGAGCAGGCTGGTTAGGCCCTCGAAAGGCTTTTATTGAAGCCTGTTAAAGGGCTTTGGGCTTCCTCTGATGAAAGGCGCTTAAGTGCATCTGGTTGTGATTACAGGGGAGGAGAAAGCCAGGCGGTCTCTGGGGGGTTGGACCAGTCATCTGGCTCTGCCTTCCTCAGGGCAGAGCTGGCTGCTGGTGAGGCCAGGAGGCCAGGTGTGGGGGCAGGCAGGAAGCAGGACCAGTACAAAACTCTCCAACTCTCCGAGGCTCCTGACCCCAGCCTCTGGCTTTGTCAGGCTGGACTCCCAGAAACAGCATCGTGGCTCAGAAGTGCCAGGCTCCTTTGAGAAAATCAAGTTCAGAGTGGCTGCTGACCACCCCTGACCCACAGCTCTTCACTGATCTCCACCTCCCTGCATCTCCAAAATATCCTTCCAAGAACCCCTGACCCTCCATCTACCTTCTCCACTGCTCTTCTCCCTCGGAGAAAGTTAAAATAAGCTTTTGCCACAAGGGTTTCTGAAAGTGATAAAAACTAAGGAAATGCAGACTTTCAAAAGTTAAAAAACCTCAACGTTTGCTTTTTCCTTTTCAACTAGCCAGGTATTGTTTCCCGTAAAACAGACATCGTTAAGGATGTTTCACGTCACTGTAACTGACAACCATGCTGAATTAAGGGAAGAGATTAATATGAACATAACGTGTCTGCCCTGGAACGTCATCGGGCAGTCCCAGGCCACTCTGTGCCCGGCACCTGTCCCTGCGCAAAACTCCACGTGGGCACAAAACGCTCTGGGGAGGGAAGGATCGGATGGGTTAAACACAGTCCGCGGTTCTAGAAACGAAAATACATTTTCTTATTCCCGCCCTGATTTAATCCTGCTGCGTGTTATTATTGTCAAGTCTCTTCGCACCACTGTTTCTAAAAAGAAAACCCGTGGGTCTGCGCGGCCCTCCGCCGCCTGCTCGGCTTTTATTGTGCACGCAGCTTGGTCTGCGTGGATCCAGCACGTCGTGACCGCCTCGCAGGCGCGCACGGACACCCTCGGATTGGCATTTCGATAAGAGCTGGGCGAATTGTCTCTGCGGCGACACCCACACAGATAATAAAGGGCCACGGACTCCTGGCCAACCCTCCTCCCAACCCATAATTAGAGATGACCTTTACGAAAGGCAATTAAAATATGGTAATGATCGATGGGCTCGCCTGTTTCAAAAAAGGAAAATACACAGGTGTTGGCTTCAGGAGGCTCCACCTGGCCGGGCCGGTGGAGCTCATGAATGAACTCTTTCTCCTGGGAAGCTTCGATTCCCCGCTACCTACGCTAGCGCTGTCGCCTCTTCTCCCTTTCCCCTCCCCCACCAGAGCTCTGGCAGCCAGGAGCTTGCTGGCGGCGGCGGGGCTTTGTCATCGGAACGCACACACAGACACGCACACGCGCGCACCCGGCCACCACGGGACCGCGGCGGCCGCGTCCTTCCTCGCTGCGCTTCCTTCCCTGCCTCCTCTTTTAAAGAGCTCCTCCAGACCCTTTCTTCCGTCCTTTATATGTGCGGTCCTTTGCATAGAGGAGCTCAGGAAGCATTTTAGGGGGGCCTTCCGCGGAGCGCCGGACAGCTCCTGGGAGGGAGAAATCAGGACTCTACACGCGCGGAGAGGACGCGTGGGCAGCCGGGCTTTGTTTTGTCTCTTGCCTCTGCCGGGAGGGCGGAGAAGCCTCGGCCGAGCTTGGGCCCACTGGCGAACTGGCGGCGGCAAACACCCGCCTCCCAGCCTAAGTGGAACCTGAAACTCCGGACTTGGTCCGGGTGGGGCACAAAGCCACGTGGAGGGTCTCCCAGTCCACAAGTGGCTCTCCCCACACAGACAAATGTGCAGTGTCATTATGGTGGCTCCTGTTGCTCGAGGCCTCGGGGGTGCTCCGGCGGTGCAAGCACACCTCACCTCTACAAGGCACGGAGGGCGAGAGGGGGTCCCAGGGGAAGGGGCTCCCCGGGGGGCTGCCTGGAAGAGACGCCACATCGGGCCTTCCCGCACCCCCGGCTGCCTTCCTGGACCGCGAGCACGGAGCCAGGGCGGCCTCTCGCCTTTCATTACAGGGCCTACGAAAGCAGCAGCCCAGGCAAATATGTAGCTATTAAAATTAATCGCCCCGCGTTGTCAGCTGAACATAATGCAAATTATTTATGGGCTGTCTGCGCAATATTTATCATCGTGCAGGCTCCAGGCGCTTCGTGCCTCCTGGCCTCCCCCGCCCGCCCTGGCCCGCGCAGGGCGAAGCTGCGCGCATGCTGCGGCGGCCCGGGGGCTCTGGGAACCCGAATGGGGTTCCAAGGGTGAGGCCGTGCGTCAGGCCGTCTTCCAGGCCGAGGGCCTCACTTTAGTTTCTGCCATTCAGTACACATCTGTCGGAGGCCTACTACGTTCAAAATTAGGAGGTCCGCGAAATCAGGGGACGAAAACCAATTTGGAGAAATCTGAACCAAACAGACGAGCTCGGGCTCGAGGGGCGATCCAGGCAGAAGCTCCTCAGCTGCCCAAGAATTTTCTCTGGCTCAAGTCAGTCCTCCAACCTGGGAAACCCATGTTTGCTAAAGCTGGATTCGCTCTAGGAGAAACCGGGAGCATCTGATGTGCTCAACGGATTCGAGTACAACGCTGTCGACTGGAACAGGAATTCGGTGTCCTTCGAGCCTCAAAACTTGTTTGCTGATCGCAGATAACAGATTAACTAATTGTCGAAATCGGCCAACCATTTAGTTTATCACTGTTGGGGCCCCTTGGTATTCGCTGCACTTTTATATGTAAAACAGTCTTGGTACCTCCTAAACGGCTTTTGTGTAGCTTTTGTTTCTCTTTCAAATACGGTGTTTTAAAAAACAGCAGCAACACGCCACCCCACCCCCTCTTCAACCAAGCCTTCTGGTTTTAAAAAAACAAAACAAAACCAGGAGAAATAATCTATAGGACAATCCCCCCCTACTGGTCGGCGCTGGCGTTGGGGCTTTTTACGCAGATCGAGTCGCCCAGGGCTGCGGAGGTAAACAGGCTTTCTGCACCGCTGCTAAATGAATCACGAGGGGGAAGAACCGAGACTGCGGGGCGAGGGAGGCCTCGGGATCTGGGCCGGGAGCCAGGGCGGGGAGGGCGCTGCACGAGGGGCAGCGGCGTGGAGGCGGGACCAGGGTTAACCCTGGTCCAAGGCCCCAAGGCCAGGGAAGGGAGAGGAAGGCCGGTGGGCGGTCCAGCCGGAGGCCCCTGCTCGCTATCTGCGAGGCAGGGTGAACGCGCAGCCTGTGCCTCCATCCCCAGCGCGCCTGGGCACCACCTGGTGCCGGTCACGCTGCGTGAGCCCATCTGCGGGGAAGGAGGTCAGGAGGCACCCCCTCCCACACAGTTTTAACAACTCCAGGCCTTCAAGACGCAGTAGCAGGCCTGGGTCTTCTGATGTTCATTTAAAGCAGAATGATCGCCTTTCTTCACTGTCCCCATCCCAGACGCCAACACCACCTCGTACCTAGCAGACCAAGCCTGAGTCAAGACCGCCTTCGGTCCTGGGATTGGGGGAGTGGCTACCAAAGGGCATCTCCTATCCAGACTAACAGAAGGGGATATTCCAGGAAGCTACTATGAATTTATATTCTTCTTCTTCCGGTTTTCTTTTTTTTTTTTTTTTTT
>NW_016827924.1:600267-605314 GCF_001698545.2 Rhinopithecus bieti
TTTTTTTTGAGACGGAGTTTAGCTCTTTTGCCCAGGCTGGAGTGAAGTGGCGCGATCTCGGCTCACTGCAACCTCCGCCCCCCAGGTTCAAGTAATTCTCCTGCCTCAGCCTCCCCAGTAGCTGGGATTACAGGCGCCCGCCACCTTGCCCGGCTAATTTTTTGTATTTTTAGTAGAGACGGGGTTTCGCCATGTTGTCCAGGCTGGTCTCGAACTCCTGACCTCATGTGATCCACCCGCCTCGCCTCCCAAAGTGCTATGATTACAAGCGTGAACCACCGCGCCCGGCCTTATTCTTAAAAATGTGATTTGACTCAATTTAAAGCCCCCCTTTCTTCCCCATTAACCCCAGTTTTGACAGATTTTCTTAGAACATTTCAAAGATTCTCTCATTACTTCAGAAACTTATCTTGAAATGATGTAAAAGAAGGTTAAAAATATTAGGTTGCTTTTGGGTTCCCTTTATCTCGAACATTGTTGTGTAGATTTGAGAAAGGGCTGATTTTTTACTTTGTTTTCTAATCAGCAAGTCACTGGTTTTTCTACCTAAGAGAGATCGAACATTGACCACAGTGAAGCGGAAGGGTTGAGCGGCATTTACAAAGTGCCTTCACATTTTGGTCCTCAGAAACCCATCCCAGGGGGGCAGAGTAGGTGTTCTGATTTTACAGATGAAGAGACTGGCCACTCGCCCCCACAAATTTCTGGAAGCTAGTCTTCCTCACTAAACTGGAGCCAGAAGCCAGGTGAAGCCTGCCTGCTCTTGCCTACACCCTCCTTCCTCCAGGTCAATGTCATTTAGAATATATTGCATCCTTTTCTGGGATCTGTCTGCTAGGACCCGGGCCACCCTCCTGCTGGAGGCAGCCCCGACAGCCCATATTTTAGGCAGCTCTTTCCACAGCCTGCAAACCTCACGGATTGTCTCTTACAACTGTCTGTTTACTCACTTCCCTCCACCCAGTCAATTCCGACTCCAGACCCGGGAGGACAATTTTAAAGTGTTTCTGCAGACGGACCCTCTGGCCGTGCCGGAAGTGTTTTATGGACCTGTGAGCCGAGTTAATCCCAGGAGGCGCGGCTGGATTAGTCCCGGGTGTGGGTGGGGAATTCATGTGTTTAGGTTTAATCCCCATGTTGGGGGGGGGTGGGTAAGGAGAATGGGGGTCTGGTGGCTTCAGCAATGTGTGCCCCCTCCCCATTAAACTCCGAGATTTGAGCTAGAGCGGATGGAAACCGAGGCATGCAGCTCTCGACACCCGGCCAGGCGTGGAATAGGGGGGCAGGGAGCGCCCCGCGTGGGTGCACCCTAGGAAACCAGTGCTTACATGGCGATCGAGACCAGAGCGCAGTTGTGTGTGGGTTTTCCCCAGGTTTTTATTCTTCCAGCCCTGTGGAAAGGAGGAGAGCCGCAACCCGGGGAGAGAGCCGGAAAGAAACACTTAATCACCGGCGTCTCGCTGCTCGTCACGCGAAGATGGCAGCGGCTCCCCTGGGTTTCAAGGTTCCGGGAAAGGCGTGTGTTCTGCCTGGAGGCGCACGGACTGATGCGCTCTCCCTCGGCTCGAGGGCCAGCTCGGGCTCACAGAGCCTCTCTCAACACCGGCAAGTGCAGCCGGGCCGCCCAGCCCCAGGCCAGCCTGGCCCCTCCGGGCCCCGGGTTGGCGAAGGCAGCTGGGCGTCTGCGCTGCCCAGCCCAGCCGCGGATCCATGGGGTTTCGCGAGCTTAAAGGCCTGAGGGAGTGGGGACACCCACACCGGCCCGCGGCACGCAGGGGAGTCAAGCTGCGGCCAATGCAAGACAAGCCGGAGGTTCAGCCACCTTCGCGGGAGAGGGGATTTACCGCCACCCTCATCCACGCGCAGGCCCCACCGCCCGGCCCTTCCCTATGATCCCCGGGCCATTGCGAAACACGGAGCGAACAGGTCCTCGCCAGCAGCCGTCACTTCTCGGGAAGATGGGAACCCACAAGCCTGACTGTGCTTCCCAAGGGTACTAGCGTGCGCGCAGACCTTGGGGGGAAAGAGGGCAGCGTGGTCTCCCCGACCCGGACTCTTCCCTGGCGCAGCACACAACCGCCACGGGCTTCCGAAGCGCCCGAGCGGGGAGGAGGAAGGAAAAGCGGAGGCCCGGGAGGCGGGCTGCGCGCTTGGAAGCCGTTTGTGTTTGTGTGTCTGCGCGCGCGCCCCGGCCGGACGGGTGTTGAGGGCAGAGTGATCGTGAGCAACCCGGAACCAGCAGTCCCAACCTGGACTGAGGAACTGGGCTCTCCAATCCTGGGCCGTGGGGCTCCATGCCTCGGGCTGGCGGGGCAAGCGGCGGGGAGCCTGGAGCTTCGGAGCCGCCGCCGGGCATCTAGCCAGCTCCGCCGGAGGAGCCCTGAGGCGCGTCGGGAGCCAGGGGACTGGTGTGAACCAACCGCCCCCGCAAGCGGACGTTTAGCTCCGGCACCCGGGAGCACTGACACTAGGCGATAAGGAGTTCCTCGGCAATCGGCTGTCCCCAGTCCCCAGTCCCCTCCGGCGGACGTGACCTCCGGATGCTATGCGGCTAGGTGGGCCAGGGGGGCCTTTGCACTGCCTTCCCTGACCTCTTCCTTGCCGCGGAGGAGCCACAGTAACATGCCTCCGTACAACTCTACAGACCTTTGTTTTGCAAAATAAAGGTCAAATGTTGGGCCTTCTGATCTCTTCATATTTTCCTTTGGAAGGCTGGGGTCCAGGCAGTCCTCTCGAAACACCTCCCAAACAGCTCACTTTCATTACAAAACTCAGACAACACAGCCCTCTCTCTCCCTCTGGTTAATCAGGCCCTATCCCAAGCTGTGCGGCTTTGGGCAAACCGCTTAACAGTTCGGAACCTCAGACTCCTCATGTGTAAAACAAGGCCAATACTAGTATCTACCTCATAGGGTTGTTCTGAGGATAACATGCCTCCATACATAAGGCGCTTAGAACGCTGCCTCCAGTACAATACTACATGCGTTTGTTACTATAATCTGGTACTCCCTTTGGATGGGGAGGGAGTAAAGAACAAGGTCCAGGTTAAAGTTCCTGGAGGTTTACATGGAGCCAGTGGTCTTGGCAGGGTGGAAAGGACACTATTGTATGGCCACTGAAAAGTGAAGGCCAAATGCCCTCAAACTGTCTCCACTAGATCTTCCAGTAAAGGCTTGTGTGTGTGGTGGTGGATAGGAGGGAGAGTCCTCTTTAATGGTGCTCATTTAGACTGGATTAATGGCAAGTTCCGTCAGGGCTCAGGCAACATTACCCACTGTCTCCCTGCAGCCCTGGGGAAGAGCGCTGGTTTCCAGGACCTCCAGCCTACTCTTCCAGGCCACCTTTTTTGATGGCTGAAGGCCACCTCTTTAAATCAGTTCTCCGAGGAGTTGGCCAAAAGCCATGTCCTCTGGGATGTACTTTGGTCTAACACTGGTCCAGGGTTGGCGTATGGCAGGCCTTGTCCCTGGGCTGCTGGCGGGCCACATTTTACTGACGCACAGATGCAAATACCACTTCTGTAGACAGAATCCGTCAGACTTCTAATTTCAAAACGCTTCCCATTACCTTCGAAATGGGGACTCTGGCACAAAGGGGAGGAGTTGCGGCGAATAACAGCCTAAGGAGGCCTCGGCCTCCCCTGCTTGGCCTCTCCAGGGTCACCCATAATTCATTAGGTGAGGCTGCCTTTTCCTTTTCAAAGACAACGCAAATGGCCTTTGCCTTAAGTGGCTACCGGCGTTTGCCTAATCACTGAAATGTGCTGGCAGTGCGCTCTAGCTCTCAGTAGATCCTTATCGGACTATGCGTGCCAAGCTGCCAGCCCCGAGAAAGACAAAGAACACGGGCGCCTCCAGGTTTGCTCCTGAAGCCTCAGGGTCACCTCTGGGGCTTCCCCTTCACAGCCTCCGGCCCCTACAAGCCGCTCCCAGCCAGCCTCCGGAACAAACCCGCAGTCCTATATCAGAATTCCAGTTCTCGAGCGCCACCCGGAGAGTTCACATTTCCCCTCCTCCGAGGCCGCGTGGTGCGCAAGTAAGAGCCTGAGGGCGGCGGCAGCACACGTCTGGGCAGCCCCCTCCCCGCACCCAGCAGCGTGTACACAGGAAAAGAAAAAGCCAAGAGAAAAACGTGGACTGTAAAAGCCAAAACGCAGGACCATCTACTACTAACTACCGACAACCCCAGGCAGGAGTTTGCAAGGTTTAAGCAACCCCCAAATAGAAACTACAACTAAAATAAATCCTCTCTTCGCGTTCTATTAAGGTCCTTGAAGTTGGAACGCAAAGGGGACCCTGTCTCCTGAGGACACAGACTGGCTGCGCCGGTAGTGCTCAGCCCCGCACCTCCTGAGCATATATTTAACACCAGGCAAAGAGCAAGTTTCCTATCTACCGTTTGACCAGTTCTCACAGTATTTCTAATTGACTCAACGTGTATTAGATTGAAACAAAAATGATCTTGGTTGGAATATACATGGGCAACCTGTATTTAGATGGGGTAAGTTCCTGCAGCTGTCTGACCACATTTGTCTGGTTCCTCTGAGAATCCACGTTTTCTAGCCCGGGAAGAGGCAGGCGGCCCTCATGGCTCCTCCTTCGGCGGTTTTCTGGCGAAGCGCCCATCCTCCCCAAGCACCGGGAACGGAGGCCGCCCGCATTAATACTCGCGGGCAGCCTGTTCTAACCTATACTGTCATTTTTTCCATCGGTCGGGATCGGGCTGGGGGTGGGGTGGGGCGGGGACTCTCCTCCGAGGGGCTCTGCACGGATCGTTGGGTTTTCCCCCGGCGAACTTAACACGGAGGCAAAAGGGGCAGATGGAAACCAGGCCCCGGCTGGCCCCGCGCGCGTAAGCGCGGCACTCAGCAGCTCGACGCAAAGCCAGGGCTGGATTTTCGCGGCCCGGGCCCGGCGGCCTCCCGGCGCCGGCGCGATTCTCTCTCCTTCGGGCTGAGCAAACGTGGTCGCCTAATTCCGCCCTGGAGACAGCAGCTGTGCGGCGAGAAGGGGAGAAAAAAAAAAACCGCAACTTTTCCAACAGAAAG
>NW_016827924.1:606801-611571 GCF_001698545.2 Rhinopithecus bieti
CCGGGTAGGAGAACTCAAAACAACTCGCTGACCTTCGGGCCGACCAGCTCCGTCTTCCACTGACTCCGGCATTCCGTTCAAACCCAGCAGCCACGGCTTCTAAGATTTCACTCCGCGCTGGGCTTGGGGGGAGGGGCGAGTTCTCCGGGAGGGGTGTCTCAGATCGAAAGAGCCACTTCACGCTCTTTCCCCTCCTCCGAGGTGAGTTTTTAGACTATCTGGAGGCCTTGGGGAAACGCGAGCAGCCGCGTGCAAAGGAGCCCCCCCCCCGCCCCGCCTTCTCCCCGCACATGCAGCCTTGTCTAGTGTGACCCGATTTCCAGGGTCAGCAGCAGAGGGCCTGGCCAGTTTCGGAAATACCACCAAGCGGTGGACTGTGGCACCAGGCAGAGCTGGGGTGGGAGGACTGTGCTAAATAATGGTAGCTCCCACTCCCATGGTCTGTGCTAAGTTCTTCACAAGCCCTCAAACTTTACAGAGTGAGAAACTGAGGCATAGGGAAAGGTCAATCGTGTAAAACTGGGTAAAGCTCAGTTACTCAGCTAGGTAAGTGACTTAGGATTTGAACCCAAGTCTCCTGAGTTCAGGATGGCTAAACATGCTGTAAGTATGTTACAGTGCATACCTTGGTATCAATAGTACAAACCTGTCTACAAAACCCAGTGTTTGCTTGAGGGCTGTATGTTTGGTGTGTAACATTGTGGCTGGCATATAGTAGGCACTCAATAAATATTTGTGGAATGAATGGGTGTCAGAATAAATGATTGACAGAATCATTGATGACAAGTGATGAGAGAAAACAGCCCTAACCATTGTTCTTCCTAAGAGGAATAAAAACCTCTAGCTCTTTTTTGAGTGTTTGCAGGTAACAGGAAACTCTTATTCAAAAATGTATTAACCGCCTACCCCTATCCGCTAGCCAACCATCCTGGTAGTCATTTGAACTTGTTGGGGACACATAGCCAAAGTAGCTTCTACTTGGTCCCGGCCATTTTTTCCCCACCCTGTTCCTGTTCTGTAGGATTCTGCTCAGGGTCAGGCAGCCAGGAACTGCAGTTGACGTGATTCTGAACACATAAGCAACAGGGGATGAGGGTACACCCACCAAACGTGGTTCTTTGGCTTCCCTTCTATCGGCTGGTGGGGGTTCGGGGGAGCATGGCTTATAGCTCTGTGGTTATTTTTTAATTCACAGACCACCCTGTGCAGCTGGCTTCAACCCTCACCAGCTGTGAGGTTGCATCTCGAAGTGTAGGCAGTCATCTACTTTAACTGACAGCTCTGCAATCCCAGTCAGTGGGACCACATCTGTGATTTGAAGAGCTGCCACTGGTGCTCTGTGCTGTCCTGCTCCTCCTCGTGGCCCAAGAAGGGATGCATTAAAAACACTTATATTTAGATAGCTCAATAGAATAGATGTTCATACCATATATTGGGAGTAAGTAGTATAAAGTTTAGACAATCTCCCCTCTCCTTACTGCATTTTCTAAACCTTACCAGTTATCCTGTGTTACTAGTTGGGCAACCTGAAATGAGGCCAAATTCCACTTCAGGTTACCCAAAAGTGAACTTTTTCCTTTCCAATTTGATCCATTCACTATTGACTACTATCCTTCCCTCCCCCACTCCTTCCTTTTTTCTTTCCCCACCCTCATAGTTACATATTTTTGCTCATATTCCTATGATTATCAATGGAGAAATGAAAATGTGTATTTTCTCCAAGTTACAACCCAATCGTGATTATAAGGCTGGGGTTTCTGCCACCTTTTTTGGGCAGGGGAGAGAGTTTTGCTCTTGTCACTGAAGCTGGAGTGCAATGGCGCAATCTCAGTTCACTGCAACTTCTGCCTCCCAGGTTCAAGCGATTCTCCTGCCTCAGCCTCCCAAGTAGCTGGGATTACAGGTGTGCACCACCATGCCTGGCTAATTTTGCATTTTTAGTAGAAATGAGGTTTCACCATGTTGACCAGGCTGGTCTCAAACTCCTGACCTCAGGTCATCCACCTGCCTCAGCCTCCCAAAGTGCTGGGATTACAAGCATGAGCCACCACACCCAGCCTCTGCTGCCTCTTTTACAGTCTGGTCTGGAGTGACCAGCAAGACCTCATGACCTCAACTTGTGGTCAGCCCAGGTTGGAAGCATCTGATGATTCCCAAGGAGGTCACAGGCCTCAATCCCACATTTCTGGGTTGTAGTTGAGAACAGCCTTGCCAAAACCCACCCCTCATGCCGAGGGGCTGGTGTCAAGTGATGCTGAACCAGAGGTTCGGGATGCTAATTTGATGTATTATCTGTGTACAGCCTGGGGAGGAGAAAAGGCTCATAAAAGTGTTCTAGGCTGGTCATTCTGAATGTGAGCATTTATTTATCTGCAAAGCTGCCGAATATCCCTGCAGGAAGTCGCAGGCGCAGCAACCCCTGACTGCCCAGACAAAAGTCTCCCCTTTACACAGGGCTGCTTGTATTGTTTCCAACAGCTTTGTGCTTTCCCTGGGGGAAGAGGAGAGTCACATAGCGAGTGTTCTTCCTCTTTTCTCACGCTGCAGAGGAAGTGATGTTGTGGAAACAGTGGCATTAACTTGGCCTTCGAACCACACGGGAGCCAGAGTTGGGAAAAGCTCAGTGCAGGCAGGTACTCCTATGGCTCATTTAGGCCCTGAAAAACTCCAGTCTGGGCCTGGGTGTGGGGATGATGGGTGCACACGATGCAAGAGAAACCATATTTAGGAATTATTCCCCGGGTCCAAGGGGCCCCTGAGGTATGGATGTTCTTGACCCCTTGAACGTGCTTCCAATAGGAGTAAAGCCCCCAAGGGATGTATGGAGCATGTTTCATTCTACATTGATTAGACATTTATTGATTGACCACTTTGTGCCAGGCACTGTACTAGGCATGCAATGGTAAGCAAGAGACATGGCCCCTGCCCTCATGGAGCTTACATTCTACTTTTCTTGGCACACAAGCAAACAGGGTAGAGGATACAGCCCCTATCATCAAATCCTGCAGTGTCTATCTCCTTAATACCTATCCTGTCCTCTTCCTTATCCAACTACCCTTCAGATCCTTTTGAACTCTTCAATAAACAGTTGAGCCCCACCCCTCCCCAAACTCATCTCCTCTATCTGATCATTCCACCCACTGCTTTAAGTCCTAGCAGCAAGGAGAGGGAAAGGGGCGCTCCCAGCTGCATCAGCCTATTTTATAAAGATTTCCCAGAAGTCCCACCCAATGGTTTCCACTGACATCTCATTGGTCACCTTTTTGTTTCTCTTTTCTTTATTCTCTTTGAGACAAGGTCTTACTCTGTCACCCAGGCTGGAGTGTAGTGGTGCAATCACAGCACACTGCAGCTTTGACCTCCTGGGCTCAAGTGATCCTCCTACCTCAGCCTCTCAAGTAGCTGGGACCACCATGCCTAGCTAATTTTTTATTTTTTATAGAGACCGGGGTCTCACTACGTTGTTCTAGCTGACCTCAAACTCCTGGGCTCAAGCGATGCTCCTCCTCAGCCTCCCAAAGTGCTGGGATTTACAGGCATGTGCCACTGTGCCTGGCCTGGCCACCTCTTGCTGCAAGAAAGAGGCTGCATGTCTCAGTAAGTTCAGGCTGTTACAACAAATTACCAGTTTGGGAGGTTTAAACAAACAAAAGAAAGCATTTACTTCTCACAGTTCTGCGAGTCCAAGATTACGATCAAGGTGCTGAGAAGTGCTTGAACCCAGGAGGCAGACGTTGCAGTGAGCCGAGATCTCGCCACTGCATTCCAGCCTGGGTGATGGAGTGAGACTCTGTCTCAAAAAAAAAAAAAACAAACAAACAAAAAAAAAAACCAAGGTGCTGACAGATCTGGTGTCTGTTGAGGGCCTGGTGGAGCTGTCTTCTTCTCATTGCGTCCTCTCATGGTAGAGAGCAGAGAGAGGAAGCAAACGCTCTCCTGTCTTTTCTATAAGGACACTAATACCATTCATGATCTAATTATCTCCCAGAGGCCCCATGTCCTAATACCATCACATTGGGGTTAGGATTTCAACATACGAATTTGGGAGGGACACGAACATTCAGTTCATGGCACTGAGAAATGTCATCTTTTAGCTTGGGTACATTGTTATTTCAAATTACAAAGGAAGAGTGGGGAATGAATATTGGTGTAGGTAACTGGCCACCTCTGCTCCTAGTCTAACAGAGAGTATGAGAACATTAAACATGTGGGTGGAGAAGATTCAGCAGAGACCTTTTGGGGTCTAGTCTTGGTTCACACCCCTGTCGCTGGGGTTTGGGATGCCAACAGCTTCCATGTAGCTGTAGCTACCACCAGATGAGCTAGTTCCATTTTTTCTCCTGGGAGCGGTGAATTGGGAGAGAGAAGGCTGGTTAGTCAGGACAGGGCTGGCTCCATGGGCAAGCGACCCGTGCAGTCACATGGGTTCTATGCTTGGGGTTATTGCTCTGTAGCTGCCATCTTGGAATTCTGGGAAAAAAGCCCGGGCGCGGTGGCTCACGCCTGTAATTTCAGCACTTTGGGAAGCCGAGGCTGGTGGATCACCTGAGGTCAGGAGTTCGAGACCAGCCTGGCCACAATGGCGAAACCCCGTCTCTACCAAAAATACAAAAATTAGCTGGGCATGGTGGCACGCGCCTGTAATCCCAGCTACTTGGGAGGCTGAGGCAGGAGAATCATTTGAACCCGGGAGATGGAGGTTTCAATGAGCCGAGATCACACCACTGCACTCCAGCCTGGGCAATAAGAGTGAGACTCTGTCTCAAAAAA
>NW_016827924.1:613340-628028 GCF_001698545.2 Rhinopithecus bieti
AAAAAAAAAAAAAAAAAAAAAAAAAAAAAAATAGAAGGATTGAAGGCACAAAAACATGCAGGACATTTAGAGTGAAATGACTTCCTTCTTGCACTGTTTTCTCGATACTTAAATACTGTTTATTTGAATATGGTTAACTTCAGTAGGTAGAATAGGGCTGCATAAGATGGGTGTCATAGGTTTGAACACTGGACAGGTTTGCTTAGTGCATTTCTAGACCACGGACTAAACCTATAAGGTAGATATTCCAATTATCTATTGCTGCCCAACAAACAATCCCAAAACTTGGTGATTTACAATAGCACCCATGTCAATATATCTCATGGTCTTATGGGTCAGGAATTGCATCAGGACAAAGATGAATGATTCTTCTCTTCCACATAGGGTCAACTGGAGTCACTCAGTGGTACTCAGGTGGTGGATGTGGTCTGGATGGGGCCAAATCAGCCTCATGTACATGTGTGCTCCTTTGGTGGGGAAGGCTGGAAGTCTGGGCCCAGGTGGAACTGTAGAGTGTGGTGGCTATCCGTGGCTTCTCCAGCATGGTGATCTTAGGGTAGCAGCACATCTTCCATGGTGGCCCAGATCTTGCAAAGTGAACCGAAAGACCAAGACAGAAGCTAGCCTTACACGTCATTCAGTATTTCTTCTGTTGATTCGATTAGTTACAAAAGAGTCACAAGCCCACCCATATTTAAAATCAGGGCATTGCACAAGGGTGTGAATACCAACAGGCATGGGTCATTGGTGAAGGGGCATCTTTGGACACTGGCTATCACAGTGGACTGATCATTCATAAAGTCTGTGCCTTTAGTCCTGGGTGGCAAAGTGTGACTGTGGATGGGAGAGTTCAGATCCATTCCCATTCATCATCAAAAGGGTTCCAATAAATCTTGAGTGAGGACCAGGAGATGGAAAGGCTCTGGGGAACATCAGCCTCTGCAGAGTATCTGAGAGCTAAGCGCCTGGGCTTTGGATGTTAAACCTTAGTCCTGGTTCAAAACCAGCCTCTGGGCTCTTGAACATATGAAAAGTCTGAGATTCCTATGAGGGAGTTGCTATAATTATCTCCATTTTCTATAAGAGGAAGCTTAATTAAATTGCCCAGAGTCACAGCTAGAAAATGGCAGAGCTGTAATTTGAAACCAGATATTTCTAACATCAAAGCAGTAGGACGTTTTACGGTTTACAGTTTTAAGTAACTTTTCTAAGGTCACGCGGAAGCCATAAATACAATTTAACATTCGTTCATGGTAAAAGTGCTTAGCAAACTTAGAAGGGAATGGAAATTCCTACGTCTGATAAGAGTATGTGTAAGAAGCAAAACTTGCAACAAACAGTATATTTAAAGGTAAAATATTGAAAAATTTCCCCCGAGATCAGGAACTAGACAAGAATGCTTGCTATTACTCCTTCTATTCATGATTATACTAGAGGTCATAGCCACTGCAATAAAGCAAGAAAAAGAAATAAAAGGCCTCCTGATTGGAAAGGAAGATATGAAAGTGTCATTATTTGCAGATGGTATGGTTGTGCACACAGAAAACATAAAGAACCTACAATTCAACTATGAGAATTAATAAATGAATTCATTCTGAATAGCATTTTTGTCAGAAAAAATAATACATGGATTCATCAAGGTCACTGAATTTAATGTAGAGGATCTATTGTGAGGATTCAATGAGAAATTTATATCAGATACTAAACCCTTACCTACTTGCTCCTCACAACCACCTCTCTTTGGCCTGTGATACTGGTCACTCTTCTTCCCTGACACTGTCTTTTCTCTGGCTTCCTTCACACTGTTCTCCTTGTGTCCTGTCCTTCTAATCACCCTCCAGATTCCTTTCCCAGTTTCCTGTTCAGGTGTCCGCTCCTATAGTGTCAGACAAGCTTAGGGTTCTGTCCACAAGCAGTGCTGTGGCAAGCACAGCTCCTTCATGTTCTTTGTGGATGGCATCTCCTGTGGTTGTCTGACACCTTCATCATTTCTTCCTTGGACTCTCACTGACCTAGTCTTTAGCTCTCCTGTCTCCGGTCTTGTTCCCTTTGCATCCATCTGTCACACAGCCCCCAGAGTGACCTTCCTAAAATGCACAGCTGATCTTGCCATCCTCTCCCTGTTTAAATTCTTTCAAGACCTTGAGACACCTTGACTAAGTTTAACATCCTCTGTGCGGTGGTCTTATAGCCCCCATGATCACTCTGCTGCTCACTGCTAACGTGCCATGTTCTCACTTCCATGCCTGTCTTCATTTGGGTACCTCTACAAGCTGATTCTGAGCCAAGGGTTTTTGAGCATAAGTGAGATGATCCCAGGAAGCACAGTGAGGGAATGGGAATTGAGACAGGGCAGGCAGGAAGGGCAGTAAAGGGTGCATTTGTGAACAGGTTACCTATGTGGGCAATTGAGGTTCAATCCTGCCAGTGACCTTCTGGGGTCCTGTGCAGCACATCCTTTAGGACTGTCCCAGCAAGGGATGAGGAAGCAGGAGTATTTATCCACCAACTCCCACACAGGGGTGTGCTAGTAAACCAGCTTTCTGGTAGAATTTAAAAAGTTCCAATTTGTAGTGTTTGCTGATTGTTGTGGTATAAATATTCCTACTGGGGCTGATTCCAGGCTATCAGTTTTAGCAGTTGGCTGGCAAATTTTCCAAATATTTAACAATCCGGTTCTTCAGAGCTAGTACTGCTGCCCCAGCACACCACTGCCCTCATTCCTCATGAGTTGAGGGTTATCTCTGGGAAGCTAAGCACTTAGGATCTGCCCCCACACACAGTGTCTAGCTGAGCATGCTTCTGAGTCAAGAGAATATCCTCAGATGGAGTGGCTGGAAGTCCTTGTTGTACTTGGGAAGTCTTTCCAGGTGCCTTCCAGAGTGGATGGAGGGAAATGGGTGGGCACCATAGATCGCTTCAAGGGCTTTGCACAGGCTCTTCACTCTGCTTGGAATGCCTGCTCCTTTTTTTTTTTCTCTCTCTTTTTTTGAGACAGGATCTTGCCCTGTCACCCAAGCTGGAGTTCATTGGCATGATGACGGCCCACTGTAGCCTTCCTTGCACTCCCTGGCCCAAGTAATCCTCCCATCTCAACCTCCTGAGTAGCTGGGACTATAGGCTCACACCAACATGCCTGGCCAATTTTTTAAAAAGTTTTTTGTAAAGACAGGGTTTTGCTGTGTTGCCCAGGCTGCTCTCGAACTCCTGGGCTCAAGCAATCCTTCCACCTCGGCCTCCCAAACACACAAAGTGCTGGGATTACAGGAGTGGAGCACCGTGCCCAGCAGCCTGCTCTTTCTTTCTTTTTTATTTTTATTAGACAGGGTCTCGCTCTGTCACTCAGGGCGGAGTGCAATGGCGCAATCTCGGCTCACTGCAGCCTCAACCTCCCAAGTTCAAGCGACCCTCCCATCTCATCCTCCAGAGTAGCTAGGACTACAGGCGCACGCCATCGTGTCTGGCTAATTTTTTTCTTTTTTTTTTTTTTTTTGTAGAAACCGGGTTTCACTATGTTGTCCAGGCTGGTCTCAAATGATCTGCCCGCCTCAGCCTCCCAAAATGCTGGGATCACCGAGCCTGGCCGCCTACTCCTTCTTAATCCCCTTGCTGATCTCCTGCTTATCCTTTGATCCTCAGTTATAGTGTCACCACCTCTGGGAAGCCCTCCTAGAGTTCTCACTTGTCCTTTCTCTCATTACAGCACAAAATCATGCTCTCAACTTGTCAGCTGTTACCCATCTTTCTCTTCCACTAGATTGCAAGCTGCTGAGGCCAGGGATGATGTCTATTACTTTCTGCACTAGGAACCTTGTCCTATAATCTTCTGTATCCTCAGTGTTGAACCCAGTTTAGCTACTTAATAAATAGATAAGTGGCTCCGCACCACCCTGGCACACAGTAATGGTTGAGTCAAATGAGCATTTCCCTCCCCACTCCGCATTTATAGATCTGCTTCTCAATCCATCAACTGGTCTCGCTACAGCTTTATTGCTTATTACCATCCATTTCCAAAGAGGACTTTAGGCAGCAAGCAGGTGCTTCCTTTCCCATGAAGGTGTGAGCGACCATATTTTCTGAAGCAATGATCAAGACACGTGATCTGACACATGTTCCGACACATGGTCTGACAATAGGACAGAATATTTTAAATCCCCACCGTCTCGACAAATCTGGGCTGCGTGGCTCTGTATAAAAGAGAGCCAGGAGCCACGGCCTCGTAATACACACCCAGAGCAGGCAGGAGTTCTGTTTTAAAGACCTCTGTGATTTTATGAGCGGCATGTGAAGAGAGCTGAAGAGAGAGGTTGATTTCTGCAGCACTCTAGCTGTAGTGATCATACGGAGCAGGGAAAAATTTGTGGTAGAAACAAGCTCTCATTAAGACCATATGCTCTCTTTCTAATCGATGGCTCTTAGAAGTAATTCCCTGACATTTCATTCATTTTTACTGCCTCCCCTTCAGGGGCAGGAAGAACAGCGTTGTTAGCCTGCATTTATAGATGAGGGTATTTAGAAACAGAGAGGTTAAATGGCTCAGCCCCAGTCACAGAGTGAATCAGAGACACAGCCAGCCTCGAATCCAGAATTCCGACTTGAGCTTCTGTGCCAAGATCCCTCGGGGCACATTTCCTCTCTAATTTGCATAAATCATCAACATTTTTTTCCAAGCTTGTGCTGAGAAAGCCCCTTTTCAAACAGCGGAAACTCCCTTTGCCTTCTGTCGCCTTAGTTTTATTTTATGAACCAAATTCTTTTACTTCAACACGTAGACTTGCTATTTTCTCTTCCGTTGAGCCCTTTTCAAAAGAGGTCGTGACCTTTGCTTATAGATGCAATGGAAACGGGCGAACCCAAATGAAATAAAACAGATGATCTAGAGACCATACAAAGTGTAATTTCAACTAATGTTCAAAATACCATGCAGTTGATTATAAATCTTTGATCCTGGCAGGTTATCAGAAAAATAAGAATGGCTAAATGCCGCTACCAGTGTTTGAACCCTGTTGGGTGTAAGACACATCTCCGATTTGGGGAGCAGATTCATGGGATTAGAAATGAGAAGCTGGACATCCCAGAGCTATACAAGTTCTGAGAAATTTCAGTTTGGAAATATGTATGGACTCATACCTGAGATTGACGATATGTGAACCGGGGTTTTTAATCACCAGCATAATCACACAATTAGTCTAGATTATTTCACATATTTAAAAAATTCTTAGCGCATGACCTCATGTGCCTGATGGTCCTTGGGTGACTCTAGTATTAAGGTTTCTGGGCATGAGCTGCACTTCCTGGGATCTCAGGTCAGCACTTAGCACGATCCTGCTGCTTTAGGAATAGTAGTAATCCTCTTAAGAGTAAAAACATATGCAATGTGCTTGGGAAAAACTTCCCTTCCCTGTCAAATATGTTAGAGAATTAAAATAATTTATGACTCGTCTGTTAAGCCATTAGAAAAAAAGGAATTCTGTCTATTTAAAATCTTTCGTAAAATACAATTCAGCATATAGAAAAAAGCTTTTTGTCTATATGGTATAGTCACTTTTCCCTTTATTTTTATTTTTTTTTGAGAGAGAGTCTCACTCTGTTGCCCAGGCTGGAGTGCAGTGGCACGACCTTGGCTTATTGCAGCCTCCACCTTCTGGGTTCAAGCTGTTTTCCTGCCTTAGCCACCCAAGTAGCTGGGATTATGGACGCGCACCACCACACTCGGCTAATTTTTGTATTTTTAGTAGAGACGGGGTTTCACCATGTTGCCCAGGCTGGTCTCGAACTCCTGACATCAAGTGATCTATCTGCCTCGGCCTCCCAAGGTGCTGGGATTACACATGTGAGCCACTGCGCCTGGCCCTCGTCATTTATTTTATTACTTATTAAATTCATTAGCTATTACTGCAATAATGCTGCATAACAAAAGTTTTAAACACACCAAAACTCAGTGACTTCAAGCTTGGATTTCCTGCTCCTTGGTGTGAAGGTCCGCTGGGCTTCCGTTGCTCTCAGCGGAGTTTGGCGGCACTCTGCTGGCTTGAGTCCGTGTCTTCTCCACGTGTTCCGTCCTTTGCCTTGGACCAGCAGCTTCCTGGTCCGTTCTCTTCTTCTGGAAGATCAATGGAAAGCAAAAAGCAGGTCAAACTGTGCAAGCACATGTATAGCCTGTGCGGGTAATGCACCTGCTCATGTTCCATTGGGTAGAGCAAGTCACGCAGTCAAGCCCAAAGTCAATGGGACAGGGTGACACACCAAGAGGGAGGGATGGGGGAGTGAATATTTGTTGAACGATACTCCAGTCACCTGTAATTATCATCCCTAATAGCCTGTGGATCCTGGCTGGGTATCAGTAATATAAGAATGGCTATATGCTGCTACCAGTGTTTGAAACCTGTATTGGGTCTCCTCAAACATCATATGTTAAGGCCCTAACCTCAGAGTGTGACTGTATTTGGAGACAGGGATTTTATAGACTTTGATTAAGTCAAAATGAGACTGTTAATGCTGGACCTAATGCAATATGACTGCTGTCATTATAAGAGGAAAAAATTTGGAAACACGAGAGATGCTGGGGGGTGCCTGCACAGAGGAAAGACCATGTGAAGATGCACTGAGAAGGCGGCCATCTGCAAGCCAAAGAGAGAGGCCTCAGGTGAAACCAACCCTGTTGACACCTTGATCTTGGACTTCCAGCCTTCAGAACGATGAGAAAATAAATGTCTGTTGTTTAAGTCCCTGAGTCTGGCATTTTCTTTCTTTTTTTGAGATGGAGTATCACTCTGTCACCCAGGCAGTGGTGCAGTCTCAGCTCACTGCAACCTCTGCCTCCTGGATTCAAGCGATTCTTCTGCCTCAGCCTCCCAAGTAGCTGGGAACACAAGCACATGCCATCATGCCTGGCTAATTTTGTATGTAGAGATGGGGTTTCACCATGTTGGCCAGGCTAGTCTCGAACTCCTGTCCTCAAGTGATCCACCCACCTCAGCCCCCCTCCTGGGATTACAGGAGTGAACCACCGTGTCTGGCCTGGTATTTTCTTATGGCAGCCCGAGCAGACTAATACAGCCTGCAAACCCCTTGTGGGTTAGGGCTGTGTCTTACTCATTGTGCTGTCTCCCTCCCTAGTTCTTAGCACATTATCTTGTTATATATTTCCTTTCTATTTGTTGAATGAATGAATGAATTAAATCTTCTCAGTTTCAAAATCAACAGTTATTTTTTTCAGTCAGAACTCATGATTGCAAGTGTGAGAAACCCACCTAAGCTTGTTTAAGCAAAAAACAAATCTTTTGGGTCAGATGGTTGGGGATGTTCTGGGGTAGTTTCTAAAATCTGAGGAGTGAATCTGGGAGCCAGGGCCTCAGGTATTGGCACAGGAGACCACACACCTGCCAGATCCTCTCTCCATACCCTCTCCCTGAGGCAGTTGGCCTTGTTCTTGCAGAGGACGTGGCTACCAAGAGAATGGCAGATTGCATTTTCCAAAGATGGCAGCAAGAGACTCCCCCGTATCCCAGATGCTCATCTTACGATGTGACTTGGACACTCCAAGTCACATTGTGGGGTCTGAGTTCTCTGCCCTTGAATCTGGGTGGGCCTGTGACTACAGTGGAAGTGACACCATTTGACTTTCAAGGCTAAGTGATAAAGGATGAAACAGCTTCTGCTTTGTCTGCTGGAATGTTGCCTTTGGCATCCTGGCAAATCTGAGGCTGCCATGCTGTGAGGAATCCCAGACCACATGGAGAGGCCACATGAAAGTGTTCTGGCCCAGAGCCCCAGCTGAGGCCCCAGCTAGCAGCCAGCATGAACCACCACATGTGAGTGAAGAGGCCTCTAGATGATTCCAGCCCTTGGTCAGCCAATCACTCTTGGCCTTCAACTCCTCCCTGCGGAGGCCCCAGATATTAGGCAGCAGACACAAGCCTTCCTTGTGTGCCCTGTAAGGCTTCCTGATCCTTACAGAATCTAGGAGCATGACAAAATGGTTGTTCCAAGCTGCTGTGCTTTGACATAATTTGTTACAGGGCAATAGTAAGTGGAATAAAGACCCCAGGATGTTGGGAGGCCAAGATGGGAGGATTGTTTGCGCCCAAGAGGTCAAGACCAGCCTGGGCAAAATAATGAGACCTCTGTCTCTACAAAAAAAAAAAAAAAAAAATTTAGCTGGGCATGGTGGCGTGTGCCTATAGACCCAGTTACTTGTGAGGCTGAGGTGGGAGTATCACTTGAGCCCAGGAGTTTGGGGCTGCAATGAGCTATGAGCGTGCCACTGCACTCCAGCCTGGGAGACCCTGTCTCACACAACAACAACAACAACAACAGCAAAAGAACCCAAGGGGGGATATTGTCCCTTAATAGCTATCTCTTTCCACCACCCACCTCCTCTTTAGCAAATTCTGGGACATCGGCCGGGCGCGGTTGCTTACGCCTGTAATCCCAGCAGCACTTTGGGAGGCCAAAGTGGGCCGGATCACAAGGTCCAGGAAGTTCGAGCCAGCCCTGGCCAATATGGTGAAACCCTGTCTCTACTAAAATACAAAAATTAGCTGGGCGCGGTGACAGGCACCTGTAGTCCCAGCTACTCGGGAGGTCTGAGGCAGGAGAATCCTTGAACCGGGAGGGAGAGGTTGCAGGGAGCCAAGATCACACGACTGCACTCCTGCCTGGGCGACAGAGCGAACTCCCATCTCAAAAAAAAAAAAAGAAATAAAATTTGGGACACGTTTCTTAAATGGGCCAACTTGGTGACAGGCCTACCCCTTGAGACAATAGCTCTGTCCAGGAAGGAGGATAATTGTAGCTTATCCTCCTGTTAACCCCTCAGGATGTGTTAATTCCTGAGGGATTAGATGGGTGTCATGTACTGCCAGCCCACCCAGAGCCCCATGACTGGACTTTACTCCCCAAGGGCGAGTGGAGGTGTATCAAAAGAGAGGTATGATATTCTGTGCGGGCTAAATAATAGCCACAATTCCTATCACCTCTACTTTATTTAGTAACGTTTGCAATTGTTTCTTTGGAGGTTTAAGATGGTTTTCCTGTAAAGAAACTGGAACCAGATCCATTACCTACAAGCTGTGTCACTTTGGAAAAGTTACTTTGCCACCCTGAGCCCAATAACAATATTTTTTATACCTGTTTGGGCAAGTTGTTAAGAGCTTGTTAGTAAACACTTTTATTTAGTTGAAAAATCACATTGCGTTAAGTGAATTAACGCAGGAACAGAAGAACAAACACTGCAAGTTCTCACTTATAAGTGGGAGCAAATATCGGGTATTCATGACAATGAAGGCAACAATAGACACTGGGGATAACTAGAGCAGGGAGGAGAGGGAGGTGCCGCAATGAGTTTAAAAACTAACTGTTGGGTATTTTGCTCCCTCCCCGGGTGATCGGATCATTCATACCCCAAACCCTCAGCCATCGTGCAGTAAGAGCCAGGAAACAAGGCCCATGCACATGTACCCGCCGAATCAAAATAAAAGTTGAAAAAGAAAAAATCAGCATTGCATCAGCCACCCACTTGGAAGGGCAGTGGACTTCAAAGTCCAATTACTGAAGTGTCCCGTTGCTGTATGCATTAATTTCAACATGGCTGGCCATCTTCCCTTTCCACCCCAAATACACACACGACACACTTAGTCACATATGTGCGCATGCAATTATTAAATATATTTTCATATATTCCCTCCAAAACCCCCAAACTTTCTTCTTTTCTAAAAGCCAGTAACAAATTTTTGCCAGCCTAGAGATTTTTATTTTATATTTTATTTTATTTTATTTTTTGAGACAGAGTCTTGCTCTGTAGCCCAGGCTGGAGTGCAGTGGTGCGATCTTGCTCACTGCTAACCTCCACTCCCAGGTCGCTGGTTCCAGCATTCTCTGCCTCGGCCCTCCTAAGTAGTTGGGGTTACAGGAACGCACCACCCATAACCTAGCTAATTTTTGTATTTTTAGTAGAGACGGGTTTCACCTGTTGGCTAGGCTGGTTTTGAACTCCTGACCTCAGGTGAATCCACCTGCCTCGGCTTCCCAAAGTGGCTAGGATTACAGGAGTGAGCCACCACACCTGGCCTTTTTTTTTTTTTTTTTTTTTTTGAGATGGAGCCTCACTCTGTCTCCCAGGCTGGGTGCAATGGCGTGATCTCAGCTCACTGCAACCTCCCACCTCCCTAGGTTCAACCGATTCTTCCCTGCTCAGCCTCCCGAGTAGCTGGGATTACAGGTGCGTGCCACTGCATCTGGCTAATTTTTGTGTTTTTGGCAGAGATGGGATTTCACCATGTTGGCCAGGCTGGTTTTGAACTCCTGACCTCAGGTGATCCGCCCACCTCGGCCTCCCAAAGTGCTGGGATTACAGGCGTGAGCCATGGCGCCCAGCCTGCACCTGGCGTTTTTTAAAAAATTATTTTTATTTTTATTTTTTTATGAGACGGAGTCTCTGTTGCCCAGGCTGGAGTGCAGTGGCTCGATCTTGGCTCATTGCAACCTCTGCCTCCCGGGTTCAAGCGACTCTTGTGCCTCAGGCTCCTGAGTAGCTGAGACTACAAAAGCGCACCCTCATGCCTGTGGCTAGGTTTTTGTATTTTTAGTAGAGACAAGATTTTGCCATGTTGGCCAGTCTGGTCTCAAACTCCTGGCCTCAGCCTGGTCTCAAACTCCTGCCTGGGCCTCTCAAAGTGCTGGGATTACAGGCGTGAGCCACCCTACCTGGCTAGCCTAGAGATGTTTTTAAGGTCGATATTTTCTACCGGGGATTGGCAAACTTTTTCTGCAAAGGTTTAGAGAATAACTATTTTAGGCTTTACAGGACACATGGTTTCTATCGCAACTATACAACTCTGCTGCTCTAGGGCAGCCACAGATAATATATAAAAGAATGAGCCAGGCACGGTGGCTCACACCTGTAATCCCAGCACTTTGGGAGGCCGAGGCGGGCGGATCACGAGGTCAGGAGATCGAGACCATCCTAGCTAACATAGTGAAACCCCGTCTCTACTAAAAATACAAAAAAATAGCTGGGCGTGGTGGTGGACGCCTGTAGTCCCAGCTACTTGGGAGGTTGAGGCAGGAGAATGGCATAAACCTGGGAGGCGGAGTTTGCACTGAGCCGAGATCGCACCACTGCACTCCAGCCTGGGTGACAGAGCGAGACACCGTCTCAAAACAAAACGAAAACAAAACAAACACACAAAAGAATGAGTGTGGCTATTTTTCAATAAAACTTTATTTACAAAAACAGGCAGCTGGCCAGATTTGGCACACAGGCTGTAGTTTGCTATAGAATCTACAGCAGTGCTATCCAACAGAGATATAATGCAAGTCACTTTTGTAGCTGCAGGGAGAGGGGATGTCTCCCCAGCATCAATTCCCTGCATTCAGTAGAACCACCTCCCCTGACGCAGAAGAAAGCATTCAGGCAGAGCATCAGAGAGAGGTAGGTGCTTGAGGCAGCAAGTTGTCAGAGTACAGCAAATTGTCCATCACAGCTGCAGGCAAACTCCAGTAGGCCTAGGGGATAAGGGACAGGGCATCAATAGTGTCTGCCTCAGGTAGCAAACTTGAGAATGAAGCCTGAGCTTGGAAGGTAGAGCAGTGAAATGAGGAGGTATGAGGCCATTGGGGATTTAATGGTGTCGCTGGATCAAAGCTTGCCTGAAGCGAGATATACCTCTGGACTTTTAGGTCATGTGAACCAATCCATCCTCCAATCAATAGTTAAGCCAGGGGCCGGGTGCAGTGGCTCACGCCTGTAATCCCAGCACTTTGGGAGGTCGAGGCCGGAGGATCGCTTGAGCTCAGGAGTTCAAGACCAGCCTGGTCAACATGACGAAACTCCATCTCTACAAAAATTACAAAAATTAGCCAGGTGTGGTGGCATGTGCCTATAGTTCTAGCTACTTGGAAGGCTGAAGTGGGAGGATGGCTTGAACCCATGAGGTGGAGGCTGCAGTGAGCTGGGATCCCACCACTACACTCCAGCCTGGGCTACAGAGCAAGACACCCCTGTCTAAAAAAAAAAAAAAAAAAATTTACCAAATAAGTGGAGGTTTCTATGTCTTGTAACAGAAAGCAGTTCTTACTGTTCCAGGAATTAAACAGGTTAATTATCTTGACAATTCTTTGGATGCTGAATATTTTTACTATGAGAATTAAGATTGGCAGAGATACGGATATTCTCATTTAAAGTATTTCTTGAGCCTGGTGTGGTGGTTTGCATCTCTAATCCCAGCTACTTTCAAGGCTGAGGTGGGAGGATACCTTGAGGCCGGGAGTTTGAGACCAGCTTGGGCAACATCGTGAGATCCCGTCTCTAAAAAATTTTTTAAAGATTATCTGGGCTTGGTGACACACACCTGTAGTCCCCGCTACTCAGGAGACTGAGGTAAGAGGATCGCTTGAGCCTAGGAGTTTGAGATTACAGTGAGCTATGACTGCATCACTACATTCCAGGCTGGGTGACAGAGCAAGACCTCATCTCTAAAAACAACTCAATATTTAAAAAATAAAAAAATTTAAAATAAGGTTGGAGCAGTCCTCCCACAGTCATTTAGCTGTCCTAAAACCACTTTCATCCACCCTGACTCAGATCTGTAGCCCAGGCCACTGTTCAAGTCCTCTGAGGTTTCGTCCTCTCCCATGCTCCTTGGGAAGGTGGCATTTTGTCACGTGGGTAAAGGAAGACTTACATAATTCTGAATCACACAAGACGACACTCAGTTGCCTGTACATGAAACCCAACAACTGTGGTGGCTTAACTGGACTTAATCATATAATCTCAGGCAATGAGAAGTCAGGCTAATACAGTCCAGGTCTGAAATGGTGGTGGTCCACGAAGGCCAAGAAGGAGCCAGGGTCTTTCTGTCTTTCCCCTCCTCCAGCCTTAGCAGTGTCTGCCATATCTCCAGCCCCAGGCCCTTGCTCCAGCAGGAGGAGAAAGTGACAGAAGAGGTGGTGCCAGCTGATTTCTGTCTGCATCCCATTGGATAGAAAGGAGTCACGTGGTCACTTCTACTGCACAGATGTCTGGGAAAGTGGGTTATTAGCTTTAGAATCTTGCCCTAGAGGACCTTCAGTGAGAGAACAGTTGAAGTGGATGTTTAGGGAGCCATCCTACCACACTTACTCCAGTCTCTTTTGCACTGATGGTGTGGACTCTGTTTACATTTTGCTTCAGCCAACATGCTGAGCCTTCCAGTAACCAGACTGCCATGTGCAAGTTAGGATGGTTTTTTGTTTGTTTGTTTGTTTGTTCTGAGATAGGGTCTTGCTCTGTTGCCCACGCTGGAGTGCAGTGGGCAATCATGGCTCACTGCAACCTCAATCTCCCAGGCTCAAGTGATCCTCCTGCTTCAGCCTCCTGAGTAGCTGGAACTACAGGTATGCACCACCATGCCTGGCTAATTTTTTATATTTTTAGTGGAAATGAGGTCTTGCTTTTTTGCCCAGGCTGGTCTCAAACTCCTGAGCTCGAGCAATTCTCCTACCTTGGCCTCTGCAAGTACTGAGATTACAGGTATGAGCTATGCTACTTGGCCTGGTTTTTTGTTTGTTTGCTTTTGGGACGGGGTCTTGCTCTGTCACCCCGGCTGGAGTGCAGTGGCACGATCTTGGCCCACTGCAGCCTTGAGCTACCAGGGTCAAGCGATCCTCCTACCTCCAGCCTCCCAAATATCTGGGATTACAGACACACACCACCATGCCTGGCTAATTTTTGTATACATTGTAGAGATGGGGTTTTGCCATGTTGACCAGGCTGGTCTCCAACACCTGGACTCAAGTGATCCACCCAGCCTGGCCTCCCAAAGTGCTAGAAGCCACCATGCCTGACCTTTTTTTTTGAGATAGACTCTCACTCTGTCACTCAGGCTGGAGTGCAATGGCGTGATCTGGGCTTACTACAGCCTCGACCTCCCAGGCTCAGGTGATTCTCCCACCTCAGCCTCCCCACTAGCTGGGATTACAGGTGTGTGCCACCACATGTGGCTATTTTTACTTTTTTTAAAGACAGGGTCTCACTATGTTGCCCAGGCTGGTCTTGAACTCCTGGATTCGAGTGATCCTCCCTCCTTGGCTTCCCAAAGTGTTAGGATTACAAGCATGAGCCACCACATCTGGCCCTTTAAGTTGAATTCATTTTGTTGTTCGATGGGGCAAGGGTGTGAAAGAAATTTCCAATTACATATAAAGGAGCTGAGAAATACTTCTTTTTTTTTTATTTATTTTTTTTAAGAGATAGGTTTTGCTCTTGTTGCCCGGTGCAGTGATGTGAACATAGCTCACTGTAACCTTGAATTCCTTCTTGGGCTCAAGCGATCCTCCTACATCTCAGCCTCTCGAGTAGCTGGGACTACAGGTGTTTGCCATCATGCCCAGCCAAACTTCTTTTTCTTTTTTTTTCTTTTTTTGAGAAGGAGTTTCGCTCTTGTTGCCCATACTGGAGCTCAGCTCCCTGCAACCTCCGCCTCCTGGGTTCAAGAGATTCTTGTGTCTCAGCCTCCCATATAGTTGGGATTACAGGTGTGTACCACCACACCCAGCTAATTTTTTAAATTTTTAGTAGAGACGGGGTTTCACCATGTTGGTCAGGCTGGTCTCGAACTCCTGACCCCAGGTGATCCACCTGCCTCAGCCTCCCAAAGTGCTGGGATTACAGGCGTGAGCCACCGTACCCGGCCTCAGACTTATTTT
>NW_016827924.1:631221-632619 GCF_001698545.2 Rhinopithecus bieti
CAGGGTTTCACCATGTTGGCCAGGCTGGTCTTGAACTCCTGACCTCAAGTGATCCTATAGGCAGAAAAGAGGCGGCCGGGCGCGGTGGATCATGCCTGTAATCCCAGCACTTTGGGAGACCGTGGCTGGTGGCTCATGAAGTCAGGAGTTCAAGACCAGCCTGGCAAAGATGGTGAAACCCCATCTCTATTAAAAACACAAAAATTAGCCAGGCGTGTTGGCGAGCACCTGTAATCCCAGCTACTGGGGAGGCTGAGGCAGAGAACTGCTTGAACCCGGAAGGCGGAGGTTGCAATGAGCTGAGATCATGCCACTGCACTCCAGCCTGGGCAACAAGAGTGAAACTCCATCTAAAAAAAAAAAAAGAACAGATATTTTGGTGCTGCTGCCCCATCTCCCCTCCCCTTCCTGCCTTGACCATGTGTGTTGAGAAAACTGTCTCTAACCATGTTCTTCCTCTACTCTCACACCACAACAACTGTCAACACAGAAGACTTCTGTGACCAAATGTGGGAGTGGCTTGCCCACACACCAAGCAGCGGGCACCAGCTAGGTGTCCTCGAATTCAGTTTTGACACTACCCACGGATAGTGTCAGATCCCACAGGTTGAGGGCTCAGTCCCCAAGACTGCCCCCCACCCCCCCACACACCAGTTGCAAATCCAGGCCTCTGAAACTTCTGACTGATTGGCTTCAAGTTGGAGTTCCCATGACCCCCTCTTTGGGTTTGATTAATTTGCTGGAGCGGCTCACAGAACTCAGAGAAACACTTACTGGTTTATTAGAAAGGATATTGCAAAGGATACAGATGAAGAGACACGCAGGCGAGGTATGGAAGAAGATATGCGGAGCTTCCATGCCCTCCCTGGGCGAGCCACCCTCCAGGAACCTCCATGTGTGCAGCTATCCGGAAGCTCACTGGACCCTGTCCTCATGGGTTTTTATGAAAGCTTCATGACATCAGCATCCTTCCCCCAGGGTATAGTGGGGCACTCTGTCATGGGAGAGTCTTAAGACCCACAATCAGAAAGGTAGGAAAAGATTAGGATGGAAGGAAGCCAGGAAGGCGGAAGCCTGCCCCTGAGGCCCAATACACCCAACATTATAACAAAAGACTGGAGCAAGGGCGATAGAGTTATAAGCCAGGATCTGTGGATGAAAACCAATATATATCATAACACCACACTGTGCAAGAGCTACAGCAGCCATCTTCGGGCCTAAAGGAGAGGCCAAAAGAATCACAGAAATGCTGATCCTGATGTTTTAAGTCACCGAACTCACATCTGTTGAATCTCATTTTGGACTTCTTTTGTGAGAAAAATAACCCTGATGCATGTTCTGAATGATGTTCACGGAGTTCTTGGTTCCTTGCACCCTAACGCATTCTTTGTTTTTTTT
>NW_016827925.1:0-2426 GCF_001698545.2 Rhinopithecus bieti
GGTCCCAGACAGAAAGGAAAGAAAGAAGCAGAATAAATGTTTGCAGAAATAGTGGCCAGTAACTTCACCAATTTGTGAAAAAGTTTAACCAACATTTTCATAAAGATGAATGAATTCCAAATAGAATAAACAGGAGAAATCACACCTACAAACATCACAGTCTGCTGAATTTAAAAGAGAGTAAGAACATTTAAAAAGCAGAAGTAGGCAAAGACATGTTTCATACAAGGAAACAATTATATAATTATCAGCTTATCTCAAGAAAATATGAAGGACAGGACATACTCAAATATCAAATTCAAAGTGCTGAAACAAAATAACAGTCAACCAACAATTCTATATCCAGTAAGACTGCCCCTCGAAATTGAAGGTGAAATGAAAATACTTGTAGATAGCAAACATGGAATTATTGATTGCAGATATGCACTATGAGAAATGTTAATGGAAGTCCTTCAGACTGAAAGGAAATGACATGAGATGGTAACTCATGAAAACCAGAAATAATGAAGGGAACAAGAAACGGTAAGTGAATATGTGGTTAAGTACAATGTAAGGTATAACTCTTTTTATTTTACAAAGATGCTATTTACTGCAAAAATTACGTCTGTAAGTGGCTTTATAATGTAGACACATGTAATATATTTGACAACAACCCACAAATGATGGGAAGGGGTAAATGCAACTACACTCTTTCAAAGTTCCAATATTTCTTGTTCCAAGAAGTAAATAGAGATGAACATTTAGTATAATAGGATAAGTTATAGAAGCATACTATGTTTTCTAGCTCAATAATTTAAAAAATAATTCAAATATACCTAAAATGCCAATAGTGGAATTGAAATTGCATACTAACAAATTTATTTATAATGATAAAAAGCAGAGAGTGGCATCTGTGAAAATGTTAGAGTAAGTTCCTTCAAGAATTTGCCTCTCTATAAAAGCAACAGAAAATTGGAAAATAGATTCAATATCATCAGAACTATAAAACCAACCCAAAACTTGCAGCAACACGGGAAACATTCATTCAAGATAAATGTCTCAATATCACTAAGAACCGTTCCCTTCCCATCCCCTGCTCTCCAGATCAGAATCAGTCTTAAAAAATAACAGCTGATCCTCCTGGCACTGAGGGTAGCAAAATGGAGAGCTCTGAAAGCCATGCACCTAAAAAATTGTCATTATTTGAATTTTCTGGTGGTGTCCTGGAAGAACCAACACAAAAGGCTTATTTCATTTCATCTGACTTGGAGTTCAATCAGTGCTAAAAACTTCTCCCTGAGGAGCATTTCTGGAAAACATTTACTGGCAAATGTTTCAACATTCCAGCTGCCTGAGGAAATTATTTACAGTTGGAGAAAACAATAGACTAAGCAAAATGAATAAAAGGAAAAAGTGAGAAATAAAACGTCCAGAAGGGCTTTGAACAGCTCCAGCATGATTGTACATAATCTAAAAGGACACCTGCGTGTGTAGGATTGTATGCATTCCCCAAATAGTCGGATTGCTTAAGAAAGACCTGAGAAGTCCTTAAGCTCTCACTTTTCTCTGACCTTGAATCTCTGTGCAAGTAAGGGAAGCCCATGGCAGAATTGCATACTGATTGGCTGAATGTTGAAGATGTGCCCCAACAGCAACACAGAACTCATTGGCAACAACAGAGATTTATTGGTTCCAGACAATTAATCTGTCCAATTATCAGCTGGCCTCTAAGCTAGTGGAGCTGAGATTTCATTGATAAAGAATATATACTCTGCAGAATCACTTCAGGAAAGTCAGTAAACATAACTACTACAATAAATAGTGAAAACAACCAATCCTGGGGAATGATGAGAATCTAATTTCCAGAGTTATCACATTATAATATTTCAATTGTCCAAGTTGCAATAAAAATATATGAGAATTTCAAAGAAATAAGAATGTATGGCTCTTACATAGGAAGAGAAGTAATCAGTAGAAACTGTCAGTGAAAACGTAGATATTTGGCTTACTAGAAAAAGACGTTAAGTGATTTGACTCAAAAGGAGTCAAAAATATTAAAATTCTATAAGCTTGATAATGGTATTTCAAAATATACAAAGCAGAAATAGATAGATGTACAAAGATAAATAGAAAATTTCACGGCCAAGCACGGTGGCTCACGCCTGTAATCCCAGCCCTTTGGGAAGCCGAGAAGGGTGGATCACGAGGCCAGGAGATCAAGGCCATCCTGGCTAACACTGTGAAACCCCGTCTCTACCAAAAATACAAAAAAATTAGCCGGGCGTAGTGGCGGACACCTGTAGTCCCAGTTACTTGGGAAGCTGAGGCAGGAGAATGGCGTGAACCTGGGAGGTGGAGCTTACAGTGAGTTGACATCGCTCCACTGCACTCCAGCCTGGGCGACAGAGCGAGACTTCGTCTCAAAAAAAAAAAAAAAAAAAAAAAAA
>NW_016827925.1:2484-8656 GCF_001698545.2 Rhinopithecus bieti
GTCTCAAAAAAAAAAAAAAAAAAGAAAAAGAAAAGAAAAAAGAAACTTCACTCAGATTGGTACAACTAATGCACCAGGTTCCCCTTATCCTCAGTTCCCAGTCAAGGATTTATATTCCTAGAAGAGGCACAGCATCAGCATTTTTCATCCTACTACCAGCTACCTGTTGCTGAGGATAATATCTGGGTAAGTGTAGCTGAGAAGTGGGCACTCTACTTTTCTGCTTGATCTCTACTCATACAGTAGAAGCTCCAGCTTGGGTATGGTGCTGCTGAAAATACTGGGTCCCGAATTGCCATTTTCCCGCCTGATAAGACAGGGGTTCATGTCAAGAGAAGCAAGCCTAAAGACCTATGGCTACTGCCTACCCCTTTCACTTAGCACTCAAGTTCTAGATTGGGACTATTAGAGAGAATAACATCATTACACATCTACACATCTAGGAAAGTCAATTAACTAAAAGTTGGAAAAATGCAAAGAGATCCACAGATAAACTAGTCAAAATACTGAAAGCCAAAGATATGGAGAAAAATTGGGGAGCAACAAGGGTAAAGGACCCATCACTTACAGTAGAACCACAATGAAATAAACATCTGGGTTTTTTTGTTGTTGTTTGTTTGTTTTTCCAGAGTCTCACTCTGTCGCCCAGGCTGGAGTGCAGTGGTGCAATCTTGGCTCACTGCAACCTCTGCCTCCTGGGTTCAAGCAATTCTTCTGCCTCAGCCTCCTGAGTAGCTGGGATTACAGGTGCCCACCACTACACCCAGCTAACTTTTTGGGTAGACACAGGGTTTCACCACATTGGCCAGGCTGGTCTCGAACTCCTGATTTCATGATTTGCCCACCTCGGCTTCCCAAAGTGCTGGGATTACAGGTGTCAGCCACTGCGGCTGGCCAACAGCTGACTTTTAATCAGAAACAATGGAGGGTGGAAAGTAATGGGATAACATATTCAAAAATACCTAATGAAGAAAAATGAAATTTCAACCAAGGATCCTGTATCCAGCAAAGTTATTTTTAAAAACAAAAGCAACATAAGCACATTCCCTAAGAGAATTTTACTAGCAGATCTACCTTACAAAAATTACTAAATGAAGTTCTTGAGCAGAAGGCAAGTGACCCCAGATAATAATACCAATATAAAAATACAAAGAATATCTATAAAGAAATTTTTAATTATAGAATACAGTATAAATGCATACATTTCTCCTTTCTTGGCTGATTTTAAAAGCAATTGTATAAAAAAGTGTACAATTGTGAAAGTTGCTATAATCAAAATGGATTCATTAATATTAATGAAACCCTGACAAATAGAGACAGGAAAGGCCATGAAGAGAGCATTCCTATGTTGGTATATCTGATAACAAAGCTGTCACAAAAGTCTGCAAAAACCATCACAACTTTACACAAATCAATACTTATACAGCATCATCTACCCAGCAACTACCTGTCTAACCTCAGACTGGCATCATTCTTGTTATTAATCTTTGTAGACAAGAATAACTATTTCAAAACAATTATGTAATCCTTCTCATTGTTTCCTTTAGAAACCTTTGTGTTTGTTCATCTCATTAAATACGCACATTGTTTACTATGGCATGCATATTCCCATTGCAATGCTGTATCCCCCAATAAACATCTTTTCTTTTAGAGAGCTTCTCTTGGTTTGTTATTTAAGTTGACATAATATATGCTTGACTATATACCTTACAGAAATGCAAACACATTTGCCAATGACAGCTAAAAAGATGTAGGTGGGGGCGAAGCTATAATGGGCTAAATAAATGATTCTAGATGGTAACTTGAACCCATAGGAAAAAATCTGAAATAAGATTAATATAACAAAAGACATAAATATGAATTTGCTCCTTTCCTTTCTGAAATTCTTTAAAAGACATAAAATGACATAAAGTAGTAATTATAATGATACATTATTGTGTTAGTAAAATGTATTGATGTGATATGTATCATATGTAATATATGATATATTATATAATACTTCAGAAAGGGGAAAAAGGAATACAGTTACATAGGAGTAATGTTTCTAAATCTTATTGGAATTAAGTTTGTACATATCTGAAGCTGATTCTGATAAGATATATATGGTAAGCCCTAGAGTTGCCACTAAAGAAATAACTTAAAAGAAATAATTAAATAAATTAAAATGCTACTTTAGAAAATATCCACTTACTGTAAAAGCAAGCAGTAAAGGAAGAATATAAGGAAAAAAGACATGAGACATATAGAAACAAAATGTAACATGGCAGACCTAAATCAAACTATATCACTAATAACATTAAATGGGATTAGACTAAAAATGTAATCAAAATGAAGAAATGGTAAGACTGAATAAAATCATGATCCAACTAATGCCGTACACAGGAGGCACAATGTATATACAAATCTATATACAAATATATTGAAATTAAAAGATAGAAAATAAATCATGCAAAGAGCAACCACAACAGAGTTAAAGAGGATATTCTAATTAATATATGACAAAACAGACTTCAAAACAAAAAAGTTTACTAAAGACAAAAATTTTATAATGGTAAAAGGTCAATCCATGAGAAAGGTATAACAATTATATATATATATGTACCAATAACAGAACACCAAAATGCATGAAGTGAAAATGGAAAGAAATGAAGTGATAATTAGACAATTCAACAATAGTTGAACACAGCAATACTACATTTTACGATTTTAAAGAACAACTAGCCTAACAATCAACAAGGAAATAGATGACTTGAACAACATTATAAATCAATTAGAACTAAAAGACATCTGTAGATCAATCTACTCAACAACAACAGAATATATATTCTTTTAAAAAATATATTTGTCAGATAAAATTTATTTTTCTTGCATTTAGCTACATCACTAATTATACGGATATAATAAAGATTTTTACATAATTTGTGGTCAATTGCCAGTAATAACCTAAATGAGTAAAATGAAAATATATTTGTAAAAGTATACATTAAAACAAGAGTACAATTTAAAAGTTAACATTTTTCCATATAGTTTTGAAAATTTCTTTTTTAAAATATTAAAAATAAAAATTAAAGTGCAAGACACCAATGTTAAAAAATGAATATACATTTTTAAATCAATGTACACTTTGCACTTTCTTCAGGCTGGATTATATGCTATGTCATAAAACAAACCTCAATAAACTTTAAAGGATAAAGAATATGAAGCATGTTCTCTGAACATAATAAAATGGAGTTACAGATCAGTAATAGAATAAGATCTGAGAAAATCACAAATATGTGAAAATTAAACAACATGCTCTAAATATCTAATGGAACAAAGAATAAATCAAAGGAGAAATTAGAAAATACTTTTAGACGAACCTTTATACTGGTTTCCATAGTAGCTGTACTAATTTGCATTCCCACCAAAAGTGTGCAAGGGTTGCCTTTTCTCCACATTCCCAGCAATATTTGTTATCTTTTGTATTTTTGGTAATAGCCATTTGAACAGGTATCAGATGTCATCTCATTGTGGTGTTAATTTGCATTTCCCTGATGATTAGTGATTTTGAGCATTTTTTTAATATGTGCCGGCCATTTCTATGACTTCTTTTGAGAAATGTCTATTTATATCATTTGCCTATTTTTATCTGGATTATTTGTTTCCTTACCATACCATTGAATTGTTTGAGTTCCATACATATTTTGAATATTAACATATTATCAGATGTGTAGTTTACAAACATTTTCTCCCATTCCATAAGTTCGTTATGAGAAACAGTATGGAGGTTTTTAAAAAATTAAAAATGGAACTAATATATAATCCAGTAATCCTACTACTGGATATATATCTTAAGGAAATGAAATCAATATGTTAGAGACACCTGCACTCCCATGTTCATTGCAATATTATTCACAGTAGCCAAGATATGGAATCAAACTATATCTTCATCAGTGAATAAGTGGATAAATAAACTGTGGAATATATACACAATGAAATATTATTCAGCCTTAAAAAAGAAGGAAATCCTGTCATTTGTGACAACATGAATGAATCTGGAGGCCATTAGGCTACATGAAATAAGCCAAGCACAGAAAGACAAATATCGCATTATCTCATTTGTATGTGAACTCTACAAAAGTCTAACTCATAGAAGCAGAGAACATAATAGTTGTACCAGAGGTTAGGATGATTTGAATAGATGCTGATTCAAGGATACAAAATTTCAGTTTAAAAAAGGTAGGGGAATAGGTTCTAGGAATCTGTTTTATAACATGGTGACTATAGTTAATAGCAATGTATCGTATACTTGAAAATTGCTAAGAGAGTAGATTTTAAGTGTTCTCACCACAAAAAGGATATGTATGTGAGGTAATGCATATTTCAATTAGCTTGATTTAGTAATTAGACAAAACATACATATTTTAAAAACATGATGTACATAATTAATATATATACTTGTTTGTCTATTAAAAAAGAAAACAAAAGAAAATCCTTTTGGGTGAATAAAAATAAATACACAGCACACCCAAACTTACTGGATGCAATTATACAGGGCTTAGAAGTTTATTTATAATTTTAAATGCCTGTATTAAGAAAGAAAAAAGTCTTAAGTCAATAACCTGAGCTTCCATCTAAGACACTTGAAGAAGAACAGCAAAATAAACACAAAGCAAGATGAAGGAAGAAACTTGTAAAGATTAGAGCAGAAATTAATGAAATAGAGAATATTAAAACAATACAGAAAATTAATGAAAATAAAGCTGATTCTTGAAAAGATCAACAAGATTGACAATCTTTTGGTTAGATTGACCAAGAGATGACAGATGATTGATAGATAGATAGATAGATAGATAGATAGATAGATAGATAGATAGATGCTTAAATTATTAGGATCAAAATGAAAGCAGGGACATTACTGTTGAACTTTCAGAAATAAGGCTGATAGAAATACTGTTAACCACTATATGGCAATAAATGAGATAACTCAGATAAAATGGTCAAATTTTAGAAAGATGCAACCTACCAAAAGTGACTCAAAACAGACAATGTGACTAGACATATACCAAATAAACAGACTGACTACTAACCCAAAACTATGCACAATGAAAAGTTCATAACTTATGGCCATAAAGATAACTTTACCAGTGACAAAATTTAAAGATATAAAAGTTTAAAGAAGAAATAATACCAGTTCTTCCCAAACTTTTCCAAAATATTGTAGAGAAAGAAACATTTCTTAACTCATATTATGAGGCCAGAATTACCCTGATACCAAAACAAGATGAAGGCAACACAAGAAAACTATGGATCAATATTTCTTAGGAATATGGACACAAAACACTGACCAGAACACTAGTACACTGAATCCAGCAACATATAAAAAATTATGCACCATGATCATGTGGGCTTTGTCTTCGGTATGCAAGGTTGGTTTAACACCTGAAAGCCAATTAAGGTAATATACCATATCAATAGAAGTAAAAAACACATGATCATCTCAATAAATACAGAAAAGGCATTTTAAACATATCTAATTCCCTTTTATGATAAAATCACTCCTCAACATTGAAATAGAAGGAAACTCATCAACTTGATAAAGGGCATTGATGAAAACCCACAGCAAACATCTTACTTAATGGTGAAAGACTCAATGCTTTCCTCATAAGATAAGGAGCAAGTCAAGAATATTCACTCTGGCCCCTTTTATTTATCATTGTACTAGAGGTTCTACAGAGGGAAATTAAGCAAGAAAAGAAAATGCAGCTAGATTGGAAAGGAAGAATTTAAAACTATCTTTGTTAGAAGATGACATGTCTTGTATATAAAATTCTAAGAAATCCACTTAAAAGTATTAGAACTAATAAATGAACTCAGAAAGGTTGTATGATATAAAATAAGTATGCATAATTTAATTATATTTCTGTACACTTGCAATGAACAATCCAAAATTAAATTAATAAAATAATTCAGCTTATAACATAATTGAAAAAAATAAAAGTACTTAGGGATAATTTTAACCAAAGAAATGCAAAACTTGTGTTAAGTATTAATATATTTAAATCTATAAAACATTGCTGAAAGAAAATAAGGAATTTAATTAAATGGAAAAAATCGTCATGCTCATGGATTAGATTTGAAATAGTTAAGATGACAATACTTCCCAAAGTTATGTAAAGACTCAACAAAATTA
>NW_016827925.1:10413-14550 GCF_001698545.2 Rhinopithecus bieti
TTGTATGATTTCATTTACAAGAGATGTCCAGAATTGGCAAATCTGTAGAAATAAAGAAGTTGCTAGGAGTTAGGGAGAGGGGAAAATGGAGAATGGTTCCTAATAAATATATTTTTAAATATTTTAGTGTCATGAAAATGTTCTGTAATGAGACAGTGGTGACAGTTGTATAATATTGTCAATATACTAAACACTACTAATTATAAACTTTATAACAATGAGCTTTATGATATATGAATTATATCAAAATACAAAAAAACGAAGGCAGGAAAGGAAGAACAGAGGAGCAATAAAGATATAAAATGAGTAAAAAATGAACACCTAAAATAAGCAAATCAACCACATTAAGTGTAAATTAACGAACTACTCTAATCAAAAGATATTGCTTGTTTATAGTAGCACAATTTGCAGTTGCAAAAATATGGAACCAGCCCAAATTCCCATTAATCAACTGATGGATAAAGAAATTGTGGTATATATATATATGGTGGAATACTACTCAGCCATAAAAAGGAACAAATTAATGGCATTTGCAGTAACCTGGATGGAACTGGGGACTATTATGCTAAGTGAAGTGAAGTAACTAAAAAATGGAAAACCAAACATTGTATGAGCGAAGCTATCAGGATGCAAACGAATAAGAATGATACAATGGGCTTTGGAGACTCAGGAAAGGATAGGAGGAGGGTGAGGGATAAAAGACTACAAATTGGGTTCAGTGAATACTGTTTGGGTGATGGGTGCACCAAAATCTCACAAAGCACCGCTAAAGAACTTACTCATGTAACCAGATACCACCTGTTTCCAAAAACCTATGGAAATAAAAAGTTTAAAAAATAAAAAATATATTGTTGGATTAGATAAAAAGTTTTAATAAGAGATTCCCAATTCTAAGCTGCTCACATACAATATATTTTAATTACAAAAAACCTATAGCTAAAATAAAAAATTAAAATATATATTACGTGGAAATTATATGCATAAAATATTATAGTACATATATTAATTTCAGACAAAATATATGTAATAATATGAATATTATTAAAGACAAAGAGAGATATTTATAACCATAAATGGGTTAGCAGCAGAATGATATAGTAATTAAAACGTATAATTGCACCAAATAACAGAGCTTCAAAATACATGAAGCAAAACTGACAGAATTGATGGAAAAAATAGATAATTAATACATATATAATTGGAGTTTTCAATACTAAACTCTAAGAAATAGAATGAAATAGAATAGAATGAAGACAGAAAAGCAGAAAATATATAATAAACCTAAATAGCACTGTGAACAAATTGAACATAGTTAACATTTATACAATGTTTTATACAATAGCAAGACACAATTCTATTCAAGTGTTGATGGCATATTGATTAGGAAACACTGGAACATATGCTGGGAGGTAAAACAATTCTAAAATAATTATGCTCTAATAGGGATTGAAATCATATACCATCTGTTCCCTTCTTACTGTAGAATTATGTTGGAAATCAATAACAAAAGATTCTGGAAATAGCCCCATATTTCCAAGTGTAATTGGAACATTCTTCAACAAAACATTTGGTTTAGATATTTAAAGTATTAATAAAGTTAAAAGATTGAAAAAATACAGTGTGTTGCAGACAAAAGTATTTAAATGAGACATTAACACAAAATACTTGGGAAACTCCCATGTATAAGGAGGTTAAATGACACACTTTTCAGTGACTCATGGGTCAAAGAGGCAATCATAAGGGAAATTAATTATTTGGAATTAAATAAAATCAAAAGATAATTTATCAGATTTATTGTAAGGTTCTAAAGCAGCTCAAAGCAACCAAACACAATGTGGTATTCTGGATAAGATATAAAATAATAGTGGACATTAATGAAAATTTTGTAAACTTTGATCAAAATTTATACTTTATAATACTGTTTCACAATATTGATTTCCTATTATTGATAATTGTACAGTGGGTATCCAATATGGTAACATTTAATAAAGTTGGATGAGAGATATAAAGGGACTCTGTACTATTTTGTAACTCTTATGTAAGTCTAAAATTAGCTAAAAAAAACTGTCACAAGAGACAAAGATTATTATAAAATGATAAAGGGTTGATTTCATCAAAAGATTATAACAATGGTAAATATATAGGCTCTCAACTCTGAAGCACAAATATATAAAGCAAGTATTAACAAAACTGATGGGAGAAATAGGAATACAATAATAGTATTAAATAGAAGACATCAGCACTCTCTTTTCAACAATGTATAGCTCAACCGATAGAAAATCAATAAGGAAATAGTGGAATTGAAAACACTAGAGACTAAATGAATCTAACAGAGAGATACAGAACTTTACATCCAACAGTAACAGAATACACATTCTTCTCAAGTGCACATGGAACATTATCTAGGATAGAACATTTGTTAGGTTGAAAACAATTCTTAACGAATTTAAGAAGACTGAAATTGTATCAAATATATTTTCTGACTACAATGGTATGAAACTAAAATTAATAATGGGAGGAAAATTTTAAAATTTACAAATGTATAGAAATTAAGCAACACACTCCTGAACAACCAATGGGTTAAAAAAAGAAATCAAAAGAAATTAAAAGAAACTTCAGATAAACAAAATGGGAACACAACATACCAAAACTTATGAAGCACATCAATAGTGGTAATAGCAGCAATAGTAGTTTTAAAAGGAAGTAGAGAGTGATAAATGTCCACATTAATAAAAATAAAGACATCAAACAAATAATCTAACTCGACACCAAGGAACTAGAACAAAAAGAACAAACTAAGCTCAAAGTTAGTCAAAGAAAGGAAATAATAAAGATTAGAGCAGAAATAAAAGAAATAAAGATGGGAAGACAATTGAAAAGGTCAATGAAACTGTGTTGGATTTTTGAAAAGATAAACAAAATGGACAAATCTTTAGTTAGACTAACCAAAAGAAAGAGAGAGAAAGAACTCAAATAAATAAAATTATAAATGAAAGATCAGACATTGCAAATGATACTACAAATATACAAAGGATCATAAAAGACTACTAGAACAATTATATGCCAACAAAGTAGATAACCTATTAGAAATAGACACATTTCTTTAAAAACATACAATCTTTCAAGACTGAATCTTAAAGAAATAGGAAATCTGAATATATGAATAATGAGTTAGGAGATTAAACAGTAATTAGAAACCTCCCAACAAAGAAAAGCCCAAGACTACATGGTGTAACTGGTGAGTTCTGCCAAACATTTCATGAAGAACTAGCGCCAAACCTTCTCCAACTTTTTCACAAAATTCAAGATGAAAGAACACTTCTAAGCTCGTTTTACAAAGTCAGCATTACCCTCATATCAAAGCCAGATAACAACAAAACAAAAGAAGAAAATCGCAGGCCAGTATTTTTGATGAGCACAGGTGCAAAAATCCTCAAACAAACAAACAAAATAGCATACTGATTTCAACAGCTCATCAAAAGTATCATACACCATGACCAAGTGTTATTTATCCCTTGGATGAAAGGATGGGTCAACATATGCAAATCAATAAGTGTGATACACCACATTTACAGAATGAATGATAAAAAATATGATTGATCTCAATAGATTCAGAAAAATAACACTTGACATAATTCAATATTCTTTTATGATAATAACTCTTAAGAAATTAGGTATCAAAGGAATATACCTCAATGTAATAAAGACGATACATGTCAAGCCCACAGCTAACATCATACTCAATGACAAAAAGGTGGAATTTTTCCTCTAAGATGAGAAACAAGACAAGTGTGCCCACTTGTGTCACTTCTATTCAACATAGAACTGGAAGTTCTAATCCAAGCAAGCAGTCAAAAAAAAAAAAAAAAAGAAAAAGAAATCAGCCTGACAAACTGCAACTGCAACTTGAAGGAAAACCACAAGGGAAATGAGAAAATTGAATGGAATCAAGGTGATAATCTCTAGTCTGGGAATTGGGGCCTCAGATCAGGTTCAGGTATAGGACCTAAAGTTTTTACCTCCTCTCCCTCCAACTCGCGTTGGCTTCATCCTGTTATCTCCTGTGTCTTGAACATGTCTCATGTTTCCCCATGAGATCTCTGGGTGTAGCTTTTCCTTGGCTTCTCTTCACTTTCT
>NW_016827925.1:17448-19933 GCF_001698545.2 Rhinopithecus bieti
ACTCAGTGCCTTAGGAGTGAGGAATATATTCTATCTGTAAGAAAAAAACAAAATAGTCTTTCTTCTAAACAAAATCTGAGACAGTATTCAGGTGTTGTACTGATAAATTAACTTTTAATTAGAACAAAATTTACTACTCATGAGAAAAAGATAAGATAATCAAGGGCTTTTATAAAATAAAATCCATAATGCTGGGCATACAATTGAAAACTGCAAGATATGAAAAAACCCTAAGGCAACAACTGCTAATCAGAAGATGAAAAACTCAATAAAGGAGGCCCAGGGATGATGGAATCTTGAAAAACTGGTAAAATAAAAGAAAAATCAAAAGAAAACAAAACAAAAAACAGATAAGGCAAGTATAAAACAAATGGCAAAAGATTTGGTTTGCACCCAACCATATCAATAGTCACATTATATAGAAAACCTATAAACATGGGTGATAGAGATTATAAGATTGAGTAAATGAACAAGATTCAGCTATATTCTCTCTATAAGAAACCCACTTTGATAATGAAGACAAAAAGAGATTAAAGTAAAACATGATATCACTGGAGGTACACAAGTGGGAAGAGTGGAATAAGAACATTGGAAAATACTCTTCTTCATGAAAACAATGAGAACACTGGGAAATATTGCCAAAATCAACTTTTCCAAATAGTAGAAATTATTTATTCACTAATAAGAGAACCACAAAATACATGAAGCAAAACTAACATAACTGAAACAAGAAGTACACAATTCCACAGTGATAGCTGGAGGCTTTAATACCAAACTTTCAACAATAGATTGAACAAACAGACAGAAAAGTAACAAAGAAGTAGAAGACTTGAACAATACTATAAATCAACTAGACCTAAGAGACATTTATAGAACATTTCACCCAATAACAGCAGAGTATACATTTTTCTCAAGTGCACCTTAAACATTTTCTACATAGACCATATGTTAAGTCAAAACAATTCTCAATGATTTTAAAAGGATGAAATTATACAAAGCATGTTCTGCAACCACAGTGGAAAAATAGTAGAAATCAACAACAGGAAATTTGGGAAATTTGCAATATGTGAGAATTAAGCAACACAATTCTAAATAACTAATGAGTCAGAGAAGAATCAGAAGGGATTTTTGAACATTTTGAGAAAAAATAAAACTGCAAGCCAAAGAAAACTTAGGGGATATAGTAGAAGCAGAAGAAAAACTTGTAGCTGTAATGCCTATATTGAAAAAGAAGAAAGGTCTTTAATGAATAACCTTATCTCCCCTTCAAAGAAAACTAGAAAATGAACCAACTAAATCCAAAGTAAGCAAAAATAAAGAAATAACAAAATTAATCACAGTGAATAAATTTAAGAATAGAAAAACAATAAAGGAAATCAAACAATAAAAGGTTTTTTTGAAAGATCTTAACATCGATAACTTTAGCTAGACTAGCTGGAATAAAGTGTGAAGTCACCAATTACTAATCATGTGAATAAATGGGAGGAGTATGGGGAGCAGAAAAGGTAACCACTGGGTACTGGGCTTTATATCTGGGTAATGAAATAATCTGTACAACAAATCCAAACCCTAGTGACATGAGTTTACCAATATAACAAACCTTCACATGTACCAATGAACGCAAAAAAAAGTTAAAAAGGAAAAAAAAAAAGAGGGGAAATGACAAATAAAGTGTATTATAAGGGGATATGTTAAATAATCGCATTCCAAATAATTTGGAAATCTATATTAAATGGAAAAATTCCCAGAAACATACAAACCACCAAGACTGACTCACAAATACAAACAAAATATGAAAATACCTATAAGTAAAAGGTTCCGTTTGTCATTAAAAAAAAAAAAAAAACAACTTTCCACTAAGTAAAGCCCAAGTTCAGATAGCATCTTTGGCGAAATTTATCAAATGTCTAAAGAAGAATTAATATCGAGGGGGCACCCAAGATGGCCAAATAGGAACAGCTCCAGCCTCCAGCTCGAGCATGAGTGACACAGAAGACGGGTGATTTCTGCATTTTCAACTGAGGTACCAGGTTCATCTCACTGGGGCTTTTCAGATAGTCAGTGCTGGTCAGCGGGTGCAGCCCACTGAAGCAGGCTGAGCTGAGGCAGAGGGAGGAATCGCCTCACCTGGGAAGCACAAGAGGGAAGGGAATTCCCTTTCCTAGCCAAGGGAAACTGAGACACACAACACCTGGAAAATCAGGTAACTCCCACCCTAATACTGTGCTTTATCAAGAGTCTTAGCAAACGGCACACCAGGAAATTATATCCCACACCTGGCCTGGAGGGTCCCATGCCCATGGAGCCGCCCTCATTGCTAGCACAGCTGTCTGAGATCTAACTGCTAGGCGGCAGCAAGGCAGGGGGAGGGGTGCCTGCCATTGCTGAGGTTTAAGTAGGTAAACAAAACTGCTGGGAAACACGAATTGGGTGGAGTCCAATGCAGCTCAAGGGGGCCTGCCTGCCTCTGTACACTCCACCTCTG
>NW_016827926.1:0-1513 GCF_001698545.2 Rhinopithecus bieti
TTTTATAGTTTTTTTTCTTTTGTTCTTTTTTTGAGACAGAGTCTTGCTCTGTCGCCCAGGCTGGAGGGCAATGGCGCGATTGTTTGTTTTTTTGAGACAATGTTTTTTTGAGACAGGGTCTCACTCTGTCACCCAGGCTAGAGTGCAGTGGTGCAATCTCGGCTCACTGCAACCTCCATCTCCTGGGTTCAAGCGATTCTCCTGCCTCAGCCTCCCGAGTAGCTGGGATTAAAGGCATGAAGCTAATTTTTGTATTTTTAGTAGAGACAGGGTTTCACCATGTTGGCCAGGCTGGTCTTGAACTCTTGACCTCAGGTGATCTGCCTGCCTTGGCCTCCCAAAGTGCTAGGATTACAGGTGTGAGCACCATGCCCAGCCACAGTTTTTTTCGTTTGAGATGGTCTCACTCTGTCACTCAGGCTGCATTGCAGTGGTGTGATCTCAGCTCACTGCAGCCTGGACCTCCCTGTGCTCAGGTGATCCTCCCACCTCAGCCTCCCAAGTAGCTGGGACTACAGGCTCACACCAGCAGGCCCAGCTAATTTTTGTATTTTTTGTGGAGACAGGGTTTCGCCATGTTGCCCAGGCTGGTCTCAAACTCCTGGGCTCAAGTGATCTGCCTACTGCAGCCTCCCAAAGTGCTGGCATTACAAAAAACTAAGGTAAAAATCGTTAAAAAAGACCATGATAACAAAAGGGAAAAAAACCTCTATTGGCAACTCAGTTATTATTTTGGAAGCAACCTCTAACCTAGGGGGAAAAAGTGGTGAAAATTAATTAGCAGAATCACTTTTTTTTTGTTTTTACTCTGAAAATGTATGACAGCTGGTAATTTTTAAAAAAGCATGAGTACTTGTTGTAGGGTCCTGCAGCCCCATCCATTCTCTACTGGTCCCTGGTATCCCGCTCCTCTCCTAGCTCTGCCGCTGAACGCTGTGCCTTAGTTTACTTCTCTGCACTGGGGGCTCACCCTTAGACCATTCCCAGCAGCTTCCCAGGTGATGTTGGTACCCCTAAGGCTGGGCTTTGCCAGCTGTGGCCCGGCTCCTTAGTACTGCCCAGGAGGCACCAGGTTGCTGAGGATGTGACTGTGGGCACCATTCTAGGCCAGTGTTTCTTGTATTGCATTCCAGCAGCAGGAATATCACCTGGGAACTTGACAGAAGTGCAAATTATTGGCCCCACCCAAGACGCACTGAATTAGAGCTTATGGAGTGGGGACCTGCAAGCTGGGGTTTTAAGGAGCCTTCCAGATGATTCTGACATGCATGAGAATCTGCCAACTACTGATCTAGGCCAGTCATCAGTGTAGCCTGGGGAGGGACTGGGGCTGTCTAGACCAAGAACAGGTGGAAAACACTAGCCTCATTTGGACTCCTGAGACTGGGAACCACTACCAATAAAAACCAACCCTATAGTCTCTCCTCTTGGAAGAGGAAGATAAGTTGGAGGGCCTGGAGAAAGCATACATTTTTTTCTTTCCCTGCTCCTGGCTTGGTTCCAGCTCTGCTCA
>NW_016827927.1:0-2963 GCF_001698545.2 Rhinopithecus bieti
AGAAAATCTCACTACTCAAAGAAGACCCCAATAACATTTCAGTGTATGTCTGAATAACTTGATTTATTTGAATTAAAAGAAAGAAGATCTTAATAAAGACTGTGAGCTGTCTTCGTTTTACATGCTTATAGGTGGAGCTGAACACCAAATCCTGACATTTATGCCCCCAGTAAAAATGAGCAGATTTTTCCATTCATTATGGCATGTGTGCACTTGTGAAGGTCTTATGCCTCTAATTACTTGCTAGTGTCTGCTGTGCCCTGTGCACTACTCATTAAGATGCACATCATTCAGGTCCAGTCATTGCTGCTGTATTCTGTTGCATCCAAGCTTCAATATAATTTGCATTTTATTTTGGTATATTTCAGAAGAATCTTATATACAGTCAGGAGTGGTGAGGTATGTGTTGAATGAAACTCATGGTTAATTTTGTGTTGATTCTACTTATCTATTCCTGCATTCATCATTTACTCATGTATTCAATTACCTTTTATGGAATTACAGGGTAGTTGAGAAGTAAATGTGAACAAAACAGACATAATTTATTTCTGCTCATAGCTTGACATTTAGTGGAAGATATGGAAAAAATAAACAAGTCAATGAAATAATTACAGACTTCCATAAGTGCTGTGAAGGAAGCAGAGTGTTGAGACTTACAGAATTTAGACAAGGCAAGGTTCTTCTCTGCTTTATACCTTCCATAGCTCTCCATGGGCTATGCAATGCAGTTCTGAAGTGATCCATTCTTTAAGACTCGGTCATGGATTGGCTGTGAGGGCGAGGAGAAGGGGATAGCAAATGACTTCCAGTTTCTAGCCTTGAACAGGTTGGCGAGCTGCAGACTGAGGCAGTAAAAGTGGCAGAAAAGTGGTCTTAAGGTAGTAACACTCCTTTAATCAACGTATAAATTCTTCCAGAGAAAAGTAAGAAATAGTTTTTTTTCCCTCTGGGACTGATTAGAATCATACGAGAAAAGTATCCAGACTTCTTGCCAGTGGTGCTTGCGTATCAAAGGGCATGGCAAGAGGATTATGTTACGAGTCTGTCATCTGGGGGTTCACAATTGTGACCTACAGGTTGACACTTGCTTGGAGACAAAGAGCTAATTTTTCTTGCATTTTTAAACTGGGAAGTTCTCCACAGAATTCCTACTTTTCATACTCAAAAAAACAAGATGATTTGTTAATATTCTGACATGACAACAACTGGCTAAAATTGAGGGGTGACTTTCTCCTTCCGAAGACATCTGCACCTTTGGTTCACCACAAGCCTCACCACTCCCTAAAGTCTATCTCAGCTGCAGACTGAGTCCTCAGTGACTGCCATGTTGCAGGGCCCCTGTGCGATAAGGGCAGGGACATGGAAGTCTGAGACCACAGAGCACACGGGTGATCACGGCTGTAAACACACAATCAATCTTCCCTAATTGCCAAGGAGGCTTGAATTTCCTCCAAGGTGCTCCACCAGCTGCCTTTCCCCTGGTAGTGCTCCCGGGCCATAGCTGCTCTCCCCAACCAGTGTGTGCTGGTGTCTTGGTTGGACTGAATCCAACACCCCACCCTGTACCAAGGAGTCCTGCAGGTTAACTGCAGCCTATCAACTATTTAGGCACTATTAACAATATTTTCAATAATATTAACAGGAACAAGTATAAACCACTTATTATATTCTAGGCACTCTTCCAAGGGCTTTGCATGTATACAGGACTCCTTCAATGAACCTGGGGTAGACACAATTATTCCCATTTTATAGATGTGGAAACACACAGAGAAGTACTTTATGCAAGGTTACATGGTGTGTGATTGGCAAGAAAGAGGATGCTAGATTATACCCTTGGCAGTACTGCTCTTGAAAAATCTCTTGACCTGTACTACTGTTTTAAAATACAATACTGTTATTTTTGTTTTGTTTTGTTTTGTTTTGAGACGGAGTCTTGCTCTGTCTCCCAGGCTGGAGTGCAGTGGCCGGATCTCAGCTCACTGCAAGCTCCGCCTCCCGGGTTTAGGCCATTCTCCTGCCTCAGCCTCCCGAGTAGCTGGGACTACAGGCGCCCGCCACATCGCCCGGCTAAGTTTTGTATTTTTTTAGTAGAGACGGGGTTTCACCGTGTTAGCCAGGATGGTCTCGATCTCCTGACCTCGTGATCCGCCCGTCTCGGCCTCCCAAAGTGCTGGGATTACAGGCTTGAGCCACCGCGCCCGAACAGGAATCTACTGGTATTTAGTGGGTAGAGGTGAGGAATCCTACTCCATATCCTACAATTCACAGGATAGCCCCACAACAAAATATTTCCCAGACAAAAATGGAAATATTGCTGAAGCTGAGAAACCCAGGTTGAGAGAGTGTATTGGTTTCCTGTTGCTGCTATCACAGTGTTCCACAAACACAGTGGCTTAAAACAGTACAAATTTATCATCTTACAGTTCTGGAGGGTAGTGTCTGAAATGGGTCTCTCTGGGCTAAAATCAAGGTATCAGCAGGCTGCATTCCTTCTGGAGGTTCTGAGGAGAATCAGAATAAAAAATAATTTTATTTTAAATAAAATTATTCCTGTTTTGTTTTACTTATTTTTCAAGTTTAGTGATGCATACTTGAAATCTTCCAGTGGTCACATCAATCTGAAATCATTAATTCTAAATGGTGTGCCATGTGAAGCTTTCCTGTCCTATATCTTTGTGCACACGTTTCTCTCACATGAATCGTGCCTCTCTCTTCCTCCTCCTCCTCCCATGCAAGTCCTGAGTCACACGTCCTCTGTTCTGGGCAGCTTCTGGTAGCAATTTGCATATGCGTTTTACAGGTGGCACGGCCACATTTTCTGAGACAGTCTTGATTTTAAATACTTGGCCCCATTGTTATACTTTCTCATACCTTGGAGCCAGACTGTGGATCCTTGATTCAGAATATGTGACTATGACATATTTATAGCCCTTTCCATCTCTATTGAGGGTTTTACAAAATGA
>NW_016827928.1:0-1792 GCF_001698545.2 Rhinopithecus bieti
TCTGAGAAAGTTCTTTGTGGTGTGTTTTTCCAACTCAAAATGTTACACCTTTCTTTCCATGGAGTAGTATCTTAACACTCTTTTCATGGAATCTGCAAAGGTGTATTTTCGAGTGCATTGAGGCCTTTAGTGAAAAGAGAAATATCCACAGATTAAAAACTAGAAAGTATCTTTCTGATAAACTGCTTTGTGATGTGTGAATTCATCTCACAGAGTTACACCTTTTTCTTTCATTGAGCAGTTCGATAACAATGTTTTCGTGGAATCTGGAATTGGATATTTAGGTGAGCATTGAAGCCTATGGTGACAAAGGAAATATCCCCATTGAGAAACCAAAAATAAGCCTTCTGAGAAAATGCTTCATGATGTGTGAATTCAATTCACAGAGTTACCCTGTTCTTTTGATTGAGCAGTGTGCTAACACTGTTTTCTTGCAATCTGTGATGAGATATTTTGGATCCCATTGAAACTTATTGTGAAAAAGTAAATATTCTCAGACAAAACTAAAAGAAACATTCTGAGAAACTGCTTTGTGATTTGTGACTTCATCTCACAGAGTTACATGATTATTTTCATGGATCAGCTTTAAAGCACTGTTTCTAGGTAAATTGGGAATGGATAATTTGGATTGCATTAAAGCCTACAGTGACAATGGAAATATCCTCTGACAAAAACAGGAAAGAAGCTTTCTGAGAAAGTTCTTTGTGATGTATTAATTCATCTCAGTGAGTTACACCTTATTTTTCATGGAGCAGTTTGCTAACACTGTTTTGTGGAATCTCCAAAGGGATAATTGGGAGCACACTGAGGCGTGTGGTGAAAAGGAAATATCCTCAGATAAAAACTAGAAAGAAGATTTCTGAGAAACAGCTTTGTGACGTGTGAATTCATCACACAGAGTTACATTGTTCTTTTCAGTGAGGAGTTTGCTAACACTGTTGTCTTGGAATGTGAAATGGGATATTTTGTAACGCATTGAAACCTATGGTGATGAAGGAAAAATCCCCAGATAAAAACTAGACAGAAACTTTCCAAGAAATTGCTTTGTGATGTGAGAATTCATCTCACAGAGTTACAAGATTATATTCATGGAGTAGTTTGCTAACACAGTTTTCTTGTATTCTGCAAAAGGATATGCGGGATGGATGGAAGCCCATGGTGACAAAGAAAATAACCTGAGATAAACACTGTTTTCATGGAATTTGCAAAGGAATGTTAGGGAGCGTATTGAGGCCTCATGTGAGAAAGGAAATATCCTCAGATAAAAACGAGAAAGAAGTTTTCCAAGACACTGGTTTATGTTGTGTTAATTCATCTCACAGTGTTACATGATTCCTTTCATGGATCAGTTTGGTACCACTGTTTTTCAGGAATCGAAGAAAGGATATTTTGGATTGCATTGAAGCCTATGGTGACAAAGGAAATATTCACAGATAAAAACTAGAAAGAAGCTTCCTGAGAAACTGCTTTGTGATGTGCGAATTGATCTCACAGAATTACACTGTTCTTTTCATAGAGCAGTCTGCTAACACTGTTTTCTTGGAATCTGCAGTGGGATATTTCACAGCACATTGAAGCTTATGGTGACAAAGGAAATATCCTCATATAAAAACCAGAAGGAAGCTTTCTCAGAAACCACATTGTGATGTGTTAATTCCGCTCACTGAGTTAGAGAGACTGCTTTGTGATGGGTGAATTCATCTCACAGAGTTACACCTTTCTTTTCATTGAGCAGTTTAGTATCACTCGTTTTGAGGAAACTGCAAAGGGATTTTCTGTAGCTCTGAGAGGC
>NW_016827929.1:0-1023 GCF_001698545.2 Rhinopithecus bieti
CTTATGAAAGGAATCATGCAATATCTAACAAAGCTACACATGTATTTACCTTCTGCCTAGCAACTTCACGTCTAGGAATTTAACCTGAAGATACACCTCCAATAACACAAAAATACATATGCACATGGCTAATTAGTCACCGCAGCATTGTTTTTTATTGCAGAATACTGGTACGCCTTAAAGGCCTATATACACAGGAAGGCATAGCAGTACAATTCAGTGAATACAATGAGGTATTAAACAGCAATAAAAAGAAAGACTGCTACAAATTGGTATGGAGAGAAATTTCTAGAGTACACTAAGTGAAAAGATTAACAGAGTTCAAAAGAATATATTTTGCCACCTTTTGTGTAAAAAAGGAAGTAAAAAATGTGTATTTGCTCATTTATGCAAAAAGAAACATGAGAAGAATAAACAAAAACTAAATTGCCTGTTAACCTCTGGGGTGGGTGGGAACCACGTAAGAGGGAATGGGTAAGGGGAGGGACACTTTTCTGACTGTATCTTCTCATATAGTTCTAACTCATGGAGCCATATTAGTGTTTCATATGCTTAAAATAAACAAATAAATAAAATTTAAATAAAGATAGGAGAAGCCTAAAATGGAATAGGATAGGAACAAACAGATTAACTATATTTCAAATGAACAACATAACCCAAGTATTTTTTCAACACAGTAGTATTTTCACCATAAATCCTCAAACTCTCAAGCCAAAGACAAAAGTATGCAAATATTGAACTTCAGGCCAGTCGCAGTAGCTCACACCTGTGCGGATCATGAGGTCAGGAGTTCAAGACCGGCCTGGCCAACATGGTGAATCCCCTGTCTCTACTAAAATACAAAATTAGCTGGGCGTGGCAACACGTGCCTGTAATCCCAGTTACTCAGGTGAGGCAGGAGAATCGCTTGAACCTGGGAGGCAGAGGTTGCAGTGAGCCAAGATCTCACCATTGCATTCCAGCCTGGCGACAGAGCTAGACTCCGTCTCAAAAAAAAAAAAAAAAAATTGAACTTCAGTTGAT
>NW_016827930.1:0-3503 GCF_001698545.2 Rhinopithecus bieti
ATGATTTCTTTCAAATATTCATACATAGGTATATAGAGAGCTAGGTAGATACAGATTACAAGTACTGATTTAAAGGTTTCCTGGAAGGTTTTCTTTTTCTTTTCTAAATGATATACTTAATAAATTCTAATACTAATCTTCGTTAAATAATGAAAACAAAGTTCACAATTTAAAAAATCAGTGCAGTAAAACTAAACCACTATAAATATCCAATAACTCCAAAAGAAGGAAAATAATAATGAAAGAGTGTTGACAAGACAAATAGAAACAAAAATAGTTTAAACAATAAAAAATCAGTAATTACATTTAATGGAAATGAATTAGTTGCTTCAAATAAAAAGAAAATATCAGGCTATATAAAATTACATGTAACTGTATGTTACCTTCAAAGGCCATACCCAAAGAAAGTGGAAGAAATAAATAATAAATAAAAGAGCGGAAAGTAATGACATGGAGAACAAAAAATGGAGATTAAAAAGCCAACACTTGGCTCCTTTAAACAAATAATAAAATCAACAATGTACTTGAGAGACTATATATTAAACAAATAAAAAACAATAAGAGGTAAAACAATATCAAAATACAATGAAGACATAAACACAAAACAAAATGAAGATACGTTTACAAATACATTTTAAAACTTTTAAACTCACAATTCCCTAGAAACATGTAACATCAAAATACATTTAAAAAGAAATAGGAAATTATATATACATTTATACATTATAGAAATTAAGTCAACACGCAATCCTCTTTCTATGACAAATGCTTAAATCCCAAAGAGTTTCACCATCCTGCTCTGACAAACATTCAAAGATGAAATAATTCCAATCCTACGCAGACCCTTCTGAGGATAGAAAAGGAACACTCTCCAATTTTTTACTTCGTATGTTCTTAATTTCAGGATGAGGAAGAACAGTATAAGAAAAGACAATTACAAGCATTGCCATCCAAGAGAATAAATGATAAACATAATATAAGCCAGTTGAATCCATTATTATATTAAAAGTTAAATTCATATCAGAAAAAATGTTATTTTATACTACAAAATAAAGGAAAGTTACTTTGTAAAAAAGAAATTACATAAAAAGTGTCTTATCACTTCAACAGCAGATACTTGCACTCATGTTTAAAGCAGCACAATTCACAACTGCAAAGATACGAACCCAGCTCAAAGGCCCATCAATCAATGAGTGGATAAATAAAATGTTATATATATATATACGCACACACCATGGAATACTACTCAGCCATAAAAAGAAATGAAATAGTGGTATTCCTAGCAACCTGGATGGAACTGGAGACCATTATTCTAAGTGAAGTAACTCAGGAAAACTGAACATTGTATGTTCTCACTCATAAATGGGAACTAAACTATGATGACACAAAGGCATAAGAATGACACAATTGACTTTGGGGACTGGAGGGAAAGGGTGGGAAGGGGGTGAGGGATAAAAGACTACACATTGGGTACAATGTACACTGCTTGAGTTACGGGTGCACCAAATATCTCAGAAATCCCTGCTAAAGAACTCGAGCGTGTAACCAAACACCACCTGTTCCCCAAAAACCTATTGAAATAAAATTAAAATTGAAAACATAAATACAATTTTCCAAATCAGTGGACAAAAGATAAAAGCCACACAAGCACAAAACAAAACCCTTAGAAAATCTTACCAAAGTATAATACAAATAGAAACGTTCTTAATTGAAAAAACGCTATCAAACAATAACATCATGGGTAATGTTAAGATGATTTTAAGATTCATTTTGAAATCAGAAACAAGACAAGAATGCCTTCTATCAGCAATTCTATTTAGTGTTGTACTGGATATCCTAGCCAGGGCAGAAAGTCAAGAAATAGAACCAAAATGCCTAAAGATTGGAAAGGAAAAAACACAACTGGTGCTATTCATATACAACATCGCTAAGTACTGAGAACATACAGAATAATCTACAAGAAATTGCTAGTATTTATAAGAGAGCTTAATAAGATTTCTGCATAAAAAATCAATAAAATAAGTTATATTTTATATAGCTGCAACTAACAAAGTAAAATTAAAATAAATATTTTCTCATGGCACAAAAGTTGAAGTGGTAATAAATCTAACAAGATGTGTAAAGTCTATGCAGACAGTATTATAATATTTTTCAATTTGTACTTGGCAATTAAGAAATGAATTTTAAAAAAGGAAGGGTATAGAGACGCAGCAAACAGACAAGAATGTATATCAACACTTGTATGGTAGAGTTATCACTACAGATCAGTAAAGAAATCAACTATTTGATTAAGAAGTGGTGAGCAATAGGGTATCCATAAGGAAAAAATTTGTGATTAAAATTTGACACTTACTTCATACCATAAATAAAGTTATTTCCAGGTAGACTAATGACCTAAATGTGACAGAGTCACAAACATATTTTAAAAGACAAATTAGGAGGTTAGCTTCATGCCACATAGTAAAAAGTGACTTTCTTAACATAGGAAAAGTACAATATTAAATATATATGTATTTAACTACATTAAATTAAGAAATATTTTCTGCTAGAGAAAACCCCCAGGTAGTTAAAAGGCAAGCTATGCAACAGAGCTTGAAAAAATAATTGCAACTGATATACCAATAAAGACCAGCTATTCATAATATGAAAGTACTCTCATAAAGCTTGAAGAAAAGCACAGACAACCTAATTTAAAAATAGGAAAAATTTCAACAGATTTTTTTACAATGACAAATTTCAAAAGTCAATAAGTATATTTAAATATCACCATCTCTTTAATAGACGTGAAAACTAAAATTCAAACCATAATGAAGTGCCATTACATAACCATTAGATAGGAGGCATTAACCCACTTATGCCTGATGTTGCAGTGTTTTGAATTTTGCAATCAGACCCTGGTGATGACTTGAGCAGTAGGATATAAATAACTCCCACATGCTTAGCCTTCCAATAATGGAACACTAGGCATAAATGCGCTAATAAGTGAAAATAACTAATGTTGTCAAATAATTTAAATATGAGAAACTTCCACTGTTGTCCGAAGTGAAAATTGTTTTAACTCCTTGTGAAATACCTTGACATTACATTATCTTGAGGTTAAAGATATATTTTTTTTCTGTGACTCATTCCATTCCCGAAACTTCCCTGTGATGCTCCATTCCACTAGGAAGGGAAACGTGTTCTCATAAGCACCACAATACATATACAAAAATGGGCCAGTCGCGGTGGCTTACACCTGTAATCTCAACACTTTGAGAGGCCAAGGCGGGTGGATCATCTGAGGCCAGGAGTTCGAGACCAGCCTGACTAATATGGTGAATCCCCGTCTCTAGTAAAATTACAAAAATTAGCCAGGCGTGATGGCGTGCTCCTATCGTCCCAGCTACTTGGGAGGCTGAGGCAGGAGAATCACTTGAACCTGGGAGGCGAAGGTTGCAGTGAGCCAAGATCAGCCACTGCACTCCATCCTGGGCAACACAGCGAGATTCTGTCTCAAAAAACAC
>NW_016827930.1:4711-10416 GCF_001698545.2 Rhinopithecus bieti
GCCAGGATGGTCTCGATCTCCTGACCTCGTGATCCGCCCGTCTCGGCCTCCCAAAGTGCTGGGATTACAGGCTTGAGCCACCGCGCCCGGCCAGCTTTAGTCTTTCAATGGGCATCAAATAATAATCACTTCTTCATCAAATGTAAAACACACACACACACAAACAGCACACAAATCATCCCTGATTACATAGGCCATACCACTCTCTGAATCTCGATTTTGACACATGGTGAATTAATGAATCATGGTTTATTTCCTCAAACTGCTATAGTACACACAACACACACACTTGAACAGACCAATTTTCTAAGTGTTTTAAAATATCATCACACACAAATAAATGGAAAAACTATTTCATGTTCATGGATTGGAAGAATCAATATAATAAAAATGGCCATACTGCCCAAAGCAATTTACAAATTTAGGGCTATTCCCCATCAAACTACTAGTGGCATCATTCACAGAATTAGAAGAAAGCTATTCTAAAATTCATGTGGAACCAAAAAAGGAGCTCAAGTAGCCAAAGCAGTCCTAAGCAAAAAGAACCAAGCCAGAAGCATCGCACTACCCAACTTCCAACTATACACTAAAGCCACAGTAAGCAAAACAACTTGATACTGGTACAAAAACAGGCACCTAGACTAATATAACAGAATACAAAACTCAGAAATAAAGTTGAACACCAACAACCATCTGATGGTCAACAAGGCTGACAAAAGCAACCAATGGGAAAAGGACTCCCTATTCAATAAATGGTACTGGGATAACTGCCTAGTCATATGCAGAAGATTGAAGCTGGACCCCTCCCTTTCACAATCTACAAAAATTAACCCAAAATGGATTAAAGATTGAAATGTGATAAATCAAGATTAGAAAATCCTGGAAGATAACCTTGGAAATACTCTTCTTGATATTTGCCCTGTCAAAGAATTTTTGGCTAAGTCCTCAAAAGCAATTGCAACAAAACAAAAATAGATAAGTGAGGCCTAAGTAAAGAGCTTCTGCGCAGCAAAAGAACCAACAGAGCAAAGAGGCAACCTACAGAATTGGAGAAGATGTTCACAAACTATGCATCTGACAAAGAACTAATATCCAGAATCTATAGGGAACTTAAATCAACACGCAGAAAACAACCCCATTAAAAAATGGGCAAAGGACATTAACAGACATGTTTCAGAAGAAGACATACAAGTGGCCAAAAAACATTAAAAAATTTTCAGCATCACTGATTATCAGAGAAATGCAAATCAAAACCATAAGGAGATAGATATAATGTCACACCAGTCAGAATGGCTATTATTAAAAACTCAAAAATAACAGATGCTGCCAAGGCTGTGGAGAAAAGGGAACACTTACACACTGTTCGTGGGAATGTAAATTAGTTCAGCCACTGTGGAAAGCATTCTGGGGATTTCTCAAAGAAATGAAAACAGTGCTACCATTAGACCAGCAATCCCATTACTGGGCTTATACCTAAAAGAAAATAAATCATTTTACCAAAAAAACACATGGCACTCATATGTTCATCACTGTGCTATCCACAATAGCAAAGGCGTGGAATCAACCCAGGTACCCATCAATGATAGATTGGATGAAGAAAATGTGGGACATATACACCATGGAATACTTTGCATCCACAAAAACAATAAAATCATGTCCTTTGCAGCAACATGGATGGAGCTGGAGGCCATAATCCCAAGCAAATTAATGCAGGAACAGAGAGTCAAATACCACATGTTCTCACTTATAAGTGGGAGCTATGCATTGAGCACACATAAACATAAATAGTGGAATAGACACTGTGGACTACAAGACTGTCTAGGACAGGGGATTGGGTTAAAAGCTACCTATCAGGTATGATACTCACTACTAGGGTGATGGGATCTGTACTGCAAACCTCAGCATCATGCAATATTCCCATGTAATAAATCTGCTCCGGTACTGCCTGTATCTACAATAAAAGTTGATAGCACAACAGGAGGACTATAGTCAATAGTAATTTAATTGTACATTATAAAATAACTAAAAGAGTATAATTAGATTGTTGTAACACAAAGAATAAATGCTTGAGGGGACGAATACCTCATTTTTCATGATGGTATTATTACACATTATGTGCCTGTATCAGAACACCTCATGTACCGCAATATATATATATACCTACTAAGTGCCAACAAATATTAAAAATAAAAAATAAGTGATAAGAGTTGAAATTTAAGTTAATAAATTATAATTACAATTAAAACGGAACACTTTAACACTGCTGACTGAAATGTAAATTAGGACAACCATTAGGGAAAACAGTATGGAGATTCTTTAAAGAACTAAAGGCAGAACTACCATTGGATCCAGCAATCCCACCACTGGGTATCTACCCAATGGTAAAAGAAAAAAGTCATTACATAAAAAGACACATGCACACACACACTTGTTTACAGTAGCAAAATTCATAATTGCAAAGATATGGAACCAACCTAAATGCCCATTGAGGGATAATGAGAGGATAAAGAAAATCTGGTGTATATACACCATAGAATACTACTCAGCTGTAAAAAGAAACAAAAGAATGTCATTTGCAGCAACTTGGATGAAGCTGGAGGCCATTCTTCTAAGTGAAATAACTCAGGAATGGAAACCAAATATTGTATGTTTTTACTTATAAGTGGGAGCTAAGCTATGAGGAGGCAAAGGCATAAGATCGATACAATGCCCTTTGGGGCCTCAGGAGGGAAAGTTGGAAGGAGGGTGAGGGATAAAAGACTACACATTGAATACAGTGTACACTGCACAGGTGACAGGTGCACTAAAATCTCAGAAATCACCACTAAAGAACTTAATCCATGTAACTGAAAACCACCTGTACTCCAAAAGCTAATTTAAAAAACCGTAAACGCAAAGAAATTAAAAAATGAAATGAAATAAAATATGGCAATTGAATAAGCTTACAATCTTGTTATGACTAAGATGTCATGACAAGATTTCCTAGTGTGATACTATAAACCATCAATCTCAGATGACTCAATCATTCCAAAAATCTCTACAAAATATAGCATTCTACAGTCATAGTTCCCTTTTTGCACAGCTCCCACCCTGCTCATAGAGAAGAGAATCTTTTGTAAATAAGTTATAACTTCTCTTTAAACATCCTTTCCAATTTTAGGTTACTTGAGATTTCGTAAAATTAAAGCTGTTAATACAATGAAGTCAAATATTACCTTGATATCTGATTATGTGCTAGCAAAGATTATTGATTATTTTAAATATGGGATAAATCCATAATTACCCTTGAAAACCTCTTAATCATAATATACAATGTCAACTAAATCATTTTTGTCAGTTTCTCTGAAACTTCTTTAGTCAATTTCCTTTACCCATGGCTCCCACTTAGCTCTTTAATTAATTATTTGAAACTGTCAGGGAATCACAAACCCCTAAATAATGTATTTTTCTTCTTCTCATTGGTACATAATAGGTTTTCTTTTCACTAGTTTCAAGCCGGGTTTGAAATGAAACTGGAATCAAATACTGTATCAAATACAGTGGCCTATCCAATTTTGCCATATCATTCAGGGATCTTCCCTCCCTTTTTATAGACATTCTAATTTTCCTTTTATAATCCACCTTGAATGATGCAGACACACAAGCCACCTTCCTTAAATTTCTTTCCACTACTCACACTTTGCCCAATTAACACCTAGTGAAAAAATCCTACAGAAATGAATAATCTCACAAAAATTATTAACTTGTGCATTCAGATTAAACTGTGCATTCTCAAACTCAACAGTCAGTACTTCCATGCCAAGGTTACTGCTTTTCTCATGTTATCCTCCTGCTGAAAGAGTGTTCAATACATCAATCTTCAGAAACTGTGTGCACTCCCCTTCCTCAGTAACAATCTGGTAAGTAGTTTAGATGAATGTTGGAGTGTTTTTTGGCCGATTTCTATGCTATTCTTTGATGGAGGCATGGCCATATGTTATGCCACAGTAGAATAATCTCAGACAAGCCCACAGATACATAAATCCTTAGTTACACACATTTTAATGTCTGGAAGAACATCAAATTGTGTCTGTCACTAGAAGAAAACACTATTTTACAAATACAAGACACATAGAGATTAGCAGTTGACTCAGACAATTCTTTCTTTTTTATCCATTTAAAATCCATACAGAGTTTATTTTTAATGGCATCTCTGAAGGTTTATTCTAATTTTCCACTTCCTCCACAGTGACCTTAGTTTCTTTGTCACTTTTCTCTCTCTTCAAGGTCATTGTTATCAGAAAATAGGCTCCATTCTTCTTTATTTTCAGCCATCTAGGTATGTGGGTAAGCATGTTGTGGGAGACCCTACAAACTGCTTCCCCTAAAGACCCTGTGAAATCATCTCTAGATCTTTCAGCTAAACATCTACAATCAAAATTTCTCTTAGAAACATCAATAGCCTTTAGCTGATGTTATGATAATAGACATTTTTCTCTCTTATCTTAGCTGAAGCTCTCTTCTAGGAAGGGGAATGAGGGAGAGAGTAGTTAAAGTAGGGAGCAATCTTACTGCATAAAATTGGGGAGCTAGAAGAGCACTATGTGGCACTTTTTCTAATTTTTAATTATGTTACTTTATTGTATTGTATTTTTTGAGACGGAGTCTCGCTCTGTCACCAGGTTGGAGTGCAGTGGCACGATGTCAGCTCACTGCAAATCTGCCTCCCGGGTTCAAGCTATGCAGTGGCACGATCTCAGCTCACTGCAAAGTCTGCCTCCCGGGTTCAAGCTATTCTCCTGCCCCAGCCTCCTGACTAGCTGGGACTACAGGCATGTGCCACCACGCCCAGCAAGTTCTTGTATTTTTAGCAGAGACAGGGTTTCACCATGTTGGCCAGGATAGTCTCGATCTCCTCACCTCATGATCCACCCTCCTCGGCCTCCCAAAGTTCTGGATTACAGGCGAGAGCCACCATGCCCGGCCTGGCACTTTTTCTTTAGGAGGTGATGGCACAACACTTTAGTAGTCTTATAAAAGAAGTGGAATTTTAAAATATTATTACATTTTAGGGTAGAGAGAATGTACCTCCATAATAATGCTTTCTGACTTTTTGCTTTGTTTCTTAACTTCTGAAAACAAAAGCTATTCAGGCACTGTTTTCATGGTAATTCTGGAACTATCAGATAGTAGGAGAAATTATAGATCTTTCTCCAAAGTCAAAAGTCAGTTTATTAAACAGAGGCGCAATTTAAAGACTTTTTTCTTCAAATAAATCAAATCCCTATAGTCTTTAACTCAAAAAATCATTTACCTCCATTGTTAATTTGCAAATATAAAATTTTAAAGTTCACTGAGCTATATTTTCCATCTACCTAAATTATGTACAGTTTGAGCATTCTTAATCTGAATGAAAACCTGAAATCCAAAATGCTCCGAAATTCAAAGCTTTTTGAACATCAACATGACATCCCAAGTAAAAATATTCCACATCTGACCTCATACGATGGGTCACAGTTAATACGCAGGTACAAAACACACAGTTTATTCAACTTCCCCAAGGGAAAAATGACTCTGCCAGCCATTTAAAAAAGACATTCAGTAGAATGCCTCCTGACGCCTAGATGCTTCTGAGGCCTCTCTACTCTTCTGAGGTTTCTTCTCACCTAGAAAAATAAAATAGAGCATACAGTAACTTTTTTTTTTTTTTTTTTTTTTTTTTTTTT
>NW_016827930.1:12846-15113 GCF_001698545.2 Rhinopithecus bieti
AGATTATAAAATGAAATGTATAGAGATTATGTAGAAGTCCTATACTTGGATGTGATAGGTTCTCAAAAATTGTCATTAAAGAAATAGAATTCAAATCCCTATTATTCTAAAGACACCATGCTGTCACTCTTACTATTTTCCCTGTGCTTAATGAATTCACTCGTTAATCAGATAAAAAGTCCCTTAAAGATGTCCTAAATACAAAATGTGAATACCACGCTAAACAGTAACATATAACAGCTTTTTTACCACTGACTCTGTAACAATTCGGTCTTCTAATCTGGTCTTTCTATTTAACACTAACTATATATTGTTATAATGTGTAAAAAATATGCAGCTAAAATTTATATTGAAAATAATCTTTGTTTTTATATTTTGATATTATAAAAATGTTTCACTATGTCACAAATAGGCAGACTATTCTAAAATACTTATTTTCAGTGATGTCTTAAATCCATATTTTCCATTAATAGTAAATAAGGCAAACAGCTGACTACACCACTGATCCAGAAGTATGATTTGGCAGTTCCTGCCTCAGAGATTATGTTAATTTTCATGTTTATATTTTATTTAATTTACTTTGGAAGAAATGCTTTCATTTTCCTCTTTGTAACTAGGATAATCCCCATTATGAATTCAAAACAGTAGCAGTAAAAAACAAAGGCTTATTTTATTTAAAGCCAGAAATCATCAAGTTATGACACTGCACTCACTCACCCCTGCACACACACATGCATGCATATCTACATACATGCACACACACATGTGTGTGTCTATGTATGCATATATGCATGTGTGTGGTGCATATATATGTGTGTAGTGTGTGGGTGTATGTATGTAAAACTGTAAAATTCTGACTTATGTGGTATTTATTCATGAATAAACTCTAATGGATAGTCCTTACTCTTTGTTTTGTTCACCCAATCTATGAACCAATGCAACACTTATGGAAAAGCCCCACTTTATGAGACAGAACCTGTCTGTCATTATAGAGACTGAAATGCCAGCTACTTGATTTCTGAGTATCCCTGAAAGCTGTGGTCTAGCATATGACCATGGCTCTGTCAATCAATTTTTTTCCATCTGAAGAATGAACTAGAAGCTATTAATAAGAATAAAAAACTGCTCAGAATCTATTCTAGCAATAGAATGCAGAAGCTACTTTGAGTATGCAGAAGAAGCCTATTAGTGATTCAAATGATGGTATTTAGTGACCCATTTAATTATTATTTGTAGTTCCAGTTATAGTGTGTCTGCCCAGGGATTCTAGCAGTAAATTGTTTCCTGGAACAATTCCACAGTGTGATTACTGGGCATAATTTTAAGCTATTCAACTCCAATCCCCATTCTTGAACCTTTCAGATATTATAGATATTCTAGAAACTGCCCAGTATCATTTTAGTAAGTTTAATTTCTATGTGACTAAGCCACAGTAAGTCACGATCATTCTGACTGACATAAAACTTGATACTAGAAGAGATCAAAGACAACAGATCCTTAAGGAAAGTGGGAAAAATCCCCTCTTTCTCTAAAAAAGAAAATTGTTATATAGCCAGGTTGGCACTGAAGGAAGTAAATCTCCACTTAATAATAAAGAATGAGACTTTAGCATTCTGCACCACAGAATAAGAAACAAATTCATGAAATTATCCTTGGTGTCTCTTGGAATTGAGTGTTTATTAATGATTTGACTAAAGAATCCAAGTAGTGGCTGTCCTATAAAAGTATAAAGGTCATGAGTATTCTAAATCTGGAGGGTAGCATAGTTACTTGAAAAGGCACGGAGATTCCTAAATACAATGAGAATGTCATGCTCTAGTCATAATTTCTTTTCAAGGCAGTCAGTATTGAAATATAATTGACTTTCTTTTAAATTTTTTTAATTTTTAATTTCTGTGCATAATAGGTACATAATAGGTGAATATATTTGTGTGGTCCATGAGATATTTTGATATAGGCATGCAATGTGAAATAATCACATCATGGAGAATGGAGTATCCTTCTCTTCAAGCATTTATCCTTTGAGTTGAAAACAATCCAATTACACTCTTTAAGTTATTTTTAAATGTACAGTTAAGAATATGTGAAGTTTGTATTTCTCTTCCCGCCTTATTTCACTTAACATAATGATCTCCAGTTCCATCCATGTTGTTGTAAATTGCTAGATCTCACTGTTTTTATGACTGAATAGTACTCCATTGTGTATATTCACCATACTTTCTTTATCCATTCATCTGTTGATGGACACTCAGGTTTCTTCCAAATCT
>NW_016827931.1:0-783 GCF_001698545.2 Rhinopithecus bieti
TACATAACTTTTGTGATCAAATGTTTATGATTCAATGTGATCAAATGATCTGAATAGACATTTCTCCAAAGACTACGTCGAAATAGCCAATAAGCACATGAAAAAAAGTCCAACACCATTAGTAATTTGGGTAATGCAAATCACAACCACAATGAGGTTGCAATAAATGTATCCACTAAAATGGCTTTTAAAAAGACAGTAACATATTGATGAGGACGTGGAGAAATTGAAACTCTCATGCAGTGATGATGGGAATGTAAAATGCTGCAGCTCCTTTGGGAAATAGTCTGGCGTTTCCTCAAAAAGCTAAACATGATGGTATCGTATGATACAGTAATTCCACTACTAGGTGCATACCAAAGAAAATGAAAACATATTTTCTCTAAAAACTTGTACATGGATGTTCACAGCAGCATTATTCACTAAAAATTAAAAGCAACCCAGAAGTCCACCAACTAATGAATTGATAAATAATATGTCATATCCCATATAGTGGAATATTATTCACTCATAAAAGTGAATGAAGTGCTGATATAGCTACAACATACAAACTTGAAAACATGATGCTATTTGAAAGAAGGAAGACACAAAATACTACTTTTGTTGTTGTTGTTGTTTGTTTGTTTGTTTTGAGACAGAGTTTCGCTCTTGTTGCACAGGCTGCAGTGCAGTGGAGCCATCTCAGCTCACCACAACCTCCGCCTCCCCGGTTCAAGCGATCATCCTGCCTCAGCCTCCCGAGTAGCTGGGATTACAGGCGTGCATCATCACACCTGGCTAATT
>NW_016827932.1:0-48459 GCF_001698545.2 Rhinopithecus bieti
ACCTGCACGTTGTGCACAAGTACCCTAGAACTTAAAGTACAGTAAAAAATAAAATAAAAGAAATTAAGAAAATCATTTTAATTTTTTTTAGTATTTGGTACCAAGGGTGCAATTTTTTTTCTGTGTTTTTTTCTTGTGTATCTTCAGGGTAAAAATATACCTCTTGTTTTAGCGTTATGAGCAGTGCCAGGACCCATAGCAGTATCACCAGAGAAGTCTGTGTTGACCTATAAGTCTGTTTCTTTATCAACATCACGTTTCATGGTCAAGTTTAAAGTGGCACATTAATGTTGCAGTAGTCATACCTAGAAAGAATGGTTTTCAGAAAGCCTTTGGAAACTTCCAGCTTTTTACTACCGATAGTGGTCATCTGATCATTAGGCAGTGTAGATCTCTTAAATAAGGAGGAAGTAGCAGTATCCATCTCATGTTCAAAGTCCACAACAATCTAACACAGTTTCTTTTTGTTATGTTCATTTTCCTTCTCAGATGTCATAGTGAAGCTATAGCTGCGTTTTGCTTAAGGAAGTCTGTAACAATCTTCCAAGTCCAGACATGTGGCAGCGCATAAACCCCGTAAATCCACACTGTCAGTGATACTGTTACCAGAGTCCATCACAGTAGAGTGGTGTGACAAAAGATATTCAGTAACAGGGCTGCCTGTATAACAACAAAGTTCTCAAACATAACCTGAAGCATCTCTATCGTATTGGTCATGAAGTTTAGGGGGACCTCAGTAATGTGCATAGTAGAAGGTAGATGCCAGGTTTTCTCTATGCCACCCTAGTTGATAATGATGTCATCAATGGGGTACTTCAGGGAAAGGATACACCTCTTGCTTTTAGTGTTATTACCCATGATGCTTCCCGTTGGCCCATAGTGTCTTCGACATCAACAAAAGAGGAAAACATGTTTCCTGTATCTGTATTTGGGTGATCACAAGCTGACAGGCATCCACATAAAAATCCTGACAGTAAGAGGTTTAAAGAGGTTTACCTTCATTACCTTGGTCAAGAGGGACATTTATGACATGAAGAGAAGCTCATATACAAGGGCAAAAGGGGTTCATATCCAGAAAAGTCATGTTTCCCAGTGTCAGAGCCGTTGTTAATACTGAGTGCAGAGATCTCATTCTCTGTTTGATCTATCTGAAATGGTTACTGCATTGGGTGAAAAGAACCTGGGCAGAGAGCATGAGAATCTCAGATTGCATTTTAATCATTATAATTTTGAAATATTTCAAGCAAACACTGAGTTGTTGCATTGAAAAAATATTGTTGCAAATAATAAGTATTACATACTTTAGAGCTAACAGGCTTGTGTGTATTTGTTGTGTCTACCCCCACCCACATCCAATTATATTAAAATGTCTTGGATACATGGCAAATGCTTAAAATGTATTTGTTAATTTACCAGTAAATTAAACTTTGTCATAGTGAATAATATTTTATACATTAGTTGGCTATCTCAATGTGTCATTAAATGGTTTTTCTTTCCAAGTTAATTATTATTAAAAGCATACTGATTTAAAACTGAGAATAATTTTAGAGAAAAGTCCTCAAACAACTCATGCTTTAGTGCTTGATGGGTTTTAAATAGTTAATGACAAAAATATTTGATTCTGACAAGCATTCTGGTATTAAGCAATTTACACAAATATTAGCATATGTGGATTTTAGAAGTCTGCCAAATAGCAAATCTGTTGAAACAAATTGATGTTTATTGTTGTTTCATTTCTTTTTCTGCTTTAAATGTCAAATAATCACAGCTAACACAATTAAAGAATAGGCTTTAATTGTAAGCTATAAACAAGATGTAACTGCTAATAAAAGTTATTGTATACATAAGTGTGCCTTTATTTTTTGAGGCTATAATCCAGTCATGAAAATAAGCCCTGGTACATGTTCTCAGTGTCTAAAGAAATCAGAGAATCAGATCTTAAGAAATTTAATACGTTGAATATCCCCTTGTTACTTTCTTTTTGTTTAAATTTCTTAGGTATTTGTGTTTAAAGAACTCCCAGTGCCTTTGTTAAGGGCAAAAGCTTATATTTTCTTAGCCTAGTGAAAGACAAGCACAAGAAAGAAGTGAAAGGGGAAGTGGATGAAACAGGGATCAGAAAATATGCTTAGATCTGTTATAAGTAACCAAATCCTTATGATTACATCTAAGCCTATCTATAGTACCACCATCTCATGCCTGCCATGTAATAACGTCTTAACTGCTTTCCTCATGTTTTTCTTTACACCTTTATATAGCAGCCAAGATGATTTTTTAAAAAGGTAAATCAGATCATATTTGTCACCCTTTAAGTCCCTCCAGAGGCTTCCTCTTATCCAGAGAATAAAAGCCCAATGGCATACAATAACATACAATACCTCCTATAGTCCTGCTCCTGCCTAGTAGTTCTACCTCATCCCATGCCACACCCGTACTGTGCTCTAGCTACAAGGTCTCCTGTCCTGGCATAGAACAAGCCCAGTTTTTCTACCATAGGATTCAGAGTTGTTGCTCCTTCTGCCAAGACGACTGTAGTTCTAGATCTTTCATGGCTGGCTTCTTCTAGGCTTTACAGTCTCAGTTTAAATACCATATCCACAGAGCTTTTCTGAATATATTATAAAATGCATTTCCTATTCTACCCCTTTATTTCTTTACCCAAATTTATATTTTTCATAGCAATAATCACATTCCAAAATTATGTTGCTCACATATTTCTTTTTTCCAACTCCTCTCCCCACTAAAACATAGGTTCAGCCAAAGCTAGGCCTGGGGTAATGCCAGGCATATGGTAGGTGCTTAATAATATTGACTGAAAGCATGGATCATGGATAATCCTGAATGCTAAAAAGCTGACCCAGTGTTCAAGTTTAGATCTCTGTGTGAGATGTATCTGACTAATATTTTGTTGTCTCCTATACTCATGATTTTAATATATTTAGAGGATGTGAATACTTTGTGACATGATTAATTATGTTTATAAGCCTATCTTCAAAGAGCAGTGTTGGAATAGAATTTATGTTTAATCAATCAGATGCTAAATCACATGTGCCTGCAATGACCATGTTTCCAGAAATCTGTGACGGTATCTTGTAGAAGAGTGAATAGAAATCACTTAAATTTAACTTTACACATACTGAATACAGTTTATTGCTTAAAAGTCTCATATTGCTTTAACAAGTTTGTTCATTCCTGACAGTTGAAGGAAATAAAAAATTAATTTATCTAACACTATTATGTTGTAGGCACTACAACAGGTAATAATAGTACTTGGTATACAGAGAACAAAACAGCTACCAAGTTTTACCATCTAAAATATCAGAGTCTCTGCCTGACAATCTAGGGAATACTCCTGGATCTTACCCAAGCCCACTAAGGTGATAACTCTGCAAGTCTGCAAGACTTGTAGTGTTATTTGGCCCGCAGTGCCCACTAGTGAAAGACGGCTGCAGTGAACAAAGAATTAGATAACAACACCTGATTCCTTTTGAATATCCAAAAAGCTTTCTCAAGAAAGATGGGTACAAACAATCCCAGACTGTGAAGATTAAAATAACTATCTATCTCATCAATGCCAAGACATTGAAAATCATCCACAAGCACCAAGATCATCCAGGAAAACATGACCTCACCAAACAAACTAAATAAGGCATCAGGGACCAATCATAGATTGACAGAGATATGTGGCCTTTCAGACACAAAATTCAAAAGAGTTCTTTTGAAATAGCTCAATTGAATTCAAGATAACAAAGAGAGGAAATTCAGAATCCTATCAGATAAATTTAACAAATAAATTGAAACAATCTTTTTTAATTAAGCAGAAATTCTGGAGATGAAAATTCAATTGAAAAACTGAAAACTATATCAGAGTCTATCAAAAGCAGAATTCACCAAAGAGAATAAAGATTTAGTGAGAGTGAAGCCATATGAAAATACACAGTCAGGGGACAAAAGGAAAAAAGAATGAAAAAAGAATAAAGCATACCTACAAGATCAAGAAACTAGCCTCCAAAAAGCAAATCTAAGAATTATTTGACCTGAAAAAGAAGGGAGAGGGAAATATTGTGGTAGAGATTTTATTCAAAGGTATAATAACAGACAAGTTTTTAAACCTAAAGAAAGGCATAAATATTCAAGTACAAAACAGTCACAGAACACCAAGCCAACTTAGCCTAAATAAGACTATCTTGATACATTTAAAAGTCAAACTCCAAAACGTCAAGGATAAAACAAAAATCCTAAAAGCAGCAAGACAAAATACATAAATAACATATAAAGCAACTCTAATATGTCTGATAGCAGACTTCTCAGTGAAAAACTTATAAGCCAGGAGAAAGTGGAATGACATAATTAAAGTTCTGAAAGAAATAAACTTTTTTTTTTTTTTTTTGAGATGGAGTCTTGCTCTGTCGCCCAGTCTGGAGTGCAGTGGCACAATCCCGGCTCACTGCAACCTCTGCCTCGTGGGTTCATGCCATTCTCCTGCCTCAGCCTCCTGAGTAGCTGGGACTATAGGTGCTTGCCACTACGCCTGGATAATTTTTTGTATTCTTTAGTAGAGACAGGGTTTCACTGTGTTAGCCAGGATGGTCTCGATCTCCTGACCTCGTAATCCACCCACCTTGGCCTCCCAAAGTGCTGGGATTACGGGTGTAAGCCACCGCACCCAGCCAAGAAATAAACTTTTATCCTAGAATAGTACATCCAGAGAAAATATCTTTGAAATGTAAAGGAAAAATAAAGACTTTCCCAGACAAACAAAAGCTGGGAGATTTCATCACCACAAGACCTGTCCTACAAGAAATGCTAAAAGGAGTTCTTCAATCTGAAAGACGAGGATGTTAATAAGCAATGAGAACTTTTCTGAAGGTACACACTCACTAGTAGCAGTAAGTATAGAGACAAATACACAATAACACTGTAATTTGGGTGTGTAAACCACGTGTATCTTGAGTAGAAAGACTAAAAGACAAGCCAATCAAAAATAATAGCTACAAAACCTTTTTAAGAAATAGTCTAAAAGATAGAAATAACAAAAGTTACAAAATGGGAGAGATGCCGTTAGACTGTAGAGTTTTTATTACTTTTCTCTTTGCTTATTTTTTGGTAATTTTTTTTTCAATCAGAGTTAATTTAGCAAAAGCTTAAAATAACTGATTATAAGATGTTATTAACAAGTCTCATGGTAACTTCAAATCAAAACATCTATAAGAGATCCATATAAAATAAAAAGAAAGAAATCAAAACATACCACCAGAGAACATCCCTTCTACACAAAGGAAAAGAAGCACGAAGGCAGGAGGCAGGAAGGAAGAAAGGAAGGCAGACAAGAAGGAAGAAAGGAAGGCAGACAAGAAGGAAGAAAGGAAGGAAGACAAGAAAGAAGAATGGAAAGGAAAAAGGAAAACTACAAAATAATTTTTAAAAGCAAGGAATAAGATGGCATAGTAAGTCCTTACTTTTCAATAATTACATGGAATGTAAATAGATTAAACTTTTCAATCAAAAGGCATACAGTGGCTGAATTAAAAATAAGACCCACCTATATGCTGTTTACAAGAAACTTATTTCATATATAAAGACATACACAGGCTGAAAATGATGGAAAAATATATTTCATGCAAAGAAAATCAAAAAGGAGAAGAAGTAGCTATACTTAGATAAAATAGATTTCAAAACAAGAGCTATAAAAAAGGACAAAGATGGTTACTCTATAATGATAAAAGGGTCAGTTGAGCAAGAGGGTATAACAAATGTAAATTCATATGAACCCAACACTGGAGCATCCAAATACTTACATCAAGTATTACTAGAGCAAAATAAAAATATAGATCCCAAAATAATAAAAGCTGGAGACTTCTACACACACTTTCAGCTTTAGACAGGTCATCCAGACAAAAAGTCAACTGATAAACATCACACTTAATCTGCACTATGGGACCAATGGACCTAATAAATCGTTACAGAACATTTTTTCCAGTGGCTGCAGAATACACACTTTTCTTCTCAGCACATAGATTATTCTCAGTGATACGGCATATGTTAGGACTCAAACTAATTCTTAAGAAATGCAAAAAGTTGAAATAATATCAAGTATCTTCTCTGACTACAATGGAATAAAACTAGAACATGATAACAAGAGAAACTTTGAAAACTATACAAATGCATGCAAATTAAATAATATCTTCCTGAATGACCAGTGGGCAAATAAAGACATTAAGAAGTAAACTGAAAAGTTTCTTGAAACAGATGAAAATGCAACATACCAAAATCTATGGAACATAGCAAAAGCAGTACTAAGAGGAAAATTTAGAGCAATAAGCTACCTCAAAAAATTTAGAAAAACTTTAAATAAGCAACCTGATTATGTATTTTAAAGAGCCCCAAAGCAAGAGCAAACCACAAAATTAATAGAAGAAAAGAAATAATAAAGATAACAGCAGAAATAAACTTGAGACAAAAATACAAACGATCCATGAAACAGAGTTTATATTTTGAAAAAAATAAATAAAATGGACAAAGCTCTACTCAGACTAATTAGAACAAAAAAGAGAAGACCCAAATAAATTAGATGAAAGAAGGCATTACAACTGATACCACAGAAATACAAAGATCATCACAGACTACTATGTGCAACTATGTGCAATAAATTGGAAAATCTAGAAAGAAATTGATAAATTCCTAGACACAGCTTTTCAAGATTAAAACATAAAGAAAACCAAAACCTGAATAGACCAAAAACAACCAACAATATTGAAGCCATAATAATAAGTCTTCCATAAAGAAAACTCTGGAAACTGATTGTTTCACTGTTGAATTCTACCAAACATTTAAAGAAACACTATGAATCTTAGTCAAGCTATTCCAAAATGTGGAGGAGGGCAGAATACTTCCAAACTCATTGTATGAGGCCAGTGTTACCCTAACACCAAAACCAGGCAAAGACACAAGAAAAAAAGAAAACTATAGGTCAATATCCTTGAGTAACATTGATGCAAAAGTCTTCAACAAAATACTAGCAAACTGAATTCAACAACACATTAAAAATATCATTAATCACGATCACATGTGATTTATCCAAGGAATGCAAGCATGACTCAACATATGCAAATCAAAGAGACACATAATATCAACAGAATGAAGGACAAAAATCACATAATCATTTCCAATGATGCTGAAACAGCATTTGTTAAAATTCAAAATCCCCTCATGGTAAAAAACACTCAAGAAACTGGGTAGAGAAGAAACATACTTCAACACAATAAAAGTTACATGGCAGCCCCAAAGATAGTTTGTTCTGAATGGGGAAAAACAGAAAGCCTTTCCTCTAAGCTCTGGAACAGGAAATAAATGCTCACTTTTACCACTGTTATTCAGCATACTACTGAATATCCTAGCTATAGCAATTAGACCAGAGAAAGAAATAAAGACCATCTAAATTGAAATAGAAGTTAAACTATCCTCATTTGCAGACAAGTTAATCTTATACATAGCAAAACCTAAAGACTCCATAACAAAATATTAGAACTGATATATTTGATAAAGTTGCAGGATAGAAAATCAACATACAAAATTCAGTAGCATTTCTATATACTAACAGCAAACAATATGAAAAAGAAATCAAGAAAGTAAATGTATTTACAATAGCTACAAATAAAATACCTAGGAATAACTTAACCAAAGTAGCGAAAGATCTCTACAATGGAAAGTATAATACATTAATGAAAGTAATTAAAGAGGGCACAAAAAACCTGGAAAGATATTCCATGTTCATGGGTTGGAAAATATATTATAAAAGTGTCCATATTGCCTAAAGCAATCTACAGATTCAGTGCATCCCTATCAAAATACCAATGATTTTATTTGCAAAATAATAGAAAAAAATTCTAAAATGTATATGGAACCATGGAAGTTCCAGAATAGCCAAATCCATCCTGAGCAAAATAAAACAAAACAAAACTGGAAGAATCACATTACCTTAATTCAAATTATATTACAGAGCTGTAGAAGCCAAAACAACATGATAGTGACATAAAAACAGACACACAGACTAATGAAACAGAATAGAAAATCCAGAAGTAAGTCCTTACTTCTACAATGAACTTATTTTTGAAAAAGTGTCAAGAACATATATTGGAGAAAGGACATAAATCGTTCTGGGAAAACTGGATATCCAGAAGAATAAAAGTAGACCCCTATCTCTCACCATGTACAAAAATCAAATCAAAATGGATTAAAGACTTAAATCTAAGACCTCAAACTATAAAACTGCTAAAGAAAACTTTGGGGAAACTCTCCAGGACGTTGGTCTGGGCAACAATTTTTTGAGTAATACCCTGAAAGCACAGGTAATCAAAGCAAAAATGAACACCTCAGATCACATCAAGTTAAAAAGCTCCTGCATAACAAGGGAAGCAATCAACAAAGTGAAGAGACAACTCACAGAATGGGAGAAAGTATTTGCGAAATACTCATCTGATAAGGGATTAATAACCAGAATATATAAGGAGCTCAAAGAACTCCACAGTACAATTAGATCAATCTGATTTTAAAATGGGCAAGAGATTTGAATAGACATTTCTTAAAAGAAGACATAAATGATCAAGAGGTATATAAAAAATTCAACATCATTAATCATCAGAGAAATACAAAGCGAAACTTTAATGAGCTATCATGTCACCACAGTTAAAATGGCTTATGTCCAAAAGACAGGCAATAATGTATGGTGGCAAAGATGTGGAGAAAGAGGAAACCCCATACACCATAGGTGGGAATGTAAATTAGTACAACCACTATGGAGAACAGTGTGTAAGTTCCTCAAAAAACTAAAAATATAACCACCGTATGATACAGCAATCCACCTGCTAGTTAGGTACCCCAAAGAAAGAAAATCATTATATTGATAAGACATCTGAATGCCCATGTTTATCACAGCACTATTTACAGTAGCCAAGATTTGGAACCAACCTAAACAGGGTCCATCTACAGATGAATGGATAAAGAAAATGTTGCACATATACATAGCAGAATATAATTCAGTCACAGCAAGAATTAAATCCTGTTATTTACAACAACGTAAATGGAGCTAGAGGACATTATGTTAAGGGAAACAAACAAGGCACAGGAAGACAAATTTTGCACATTCTCATTTGTGAGAGCTAAATTTTAAAAACATATGGAGATAAAGAGTAGAATAATGCTTATCAGAGTCTGGTAAGGGTAGCTGGTATTGGGAGAACCCACCCCTGATGGTCAAAGTGGGTTCTTTTATATTTCCTAAGTGTCTCAGCTGGTTTGAGAAATAAAGGGAAAGAGTACAAAAGAGAGAAATTTTAAAGCTGGGTGTCTAGGGGAGACATCACATGTTGGCAGTTTCCGTGATGTTCTCCGAGCCGTAAAACCAGCAAATTTTTATTAGCGATTTTCAAAAGGGGAGGGAGTGCATGAATAGGGTGTGGGTCACAGAGATCACATGCTTCACAAGGTAATAAAATGCCACAAAGGAAGTGGAGGCAGGTTGAGATCACAGCACCACAGGATGGAGCTAAATTAAAATTGCTAATGAAGTTTCAGCCATGCACTGCCATTGATAACATCTTATCAGGAGACATGGTTTGAAGCAGACAACCTGTCTGACCAAAATTTATTAGGTGTGAATTTCCTCATCTTAATAAGCCTGGGAGTGCTACAGGAGACCGGGGCTTATTTCATCCCTTCTGCTTTGACCGTAAAAGATGCCATGCCCATGGGGGCCATTCATAGGCTTACCCTCAAGGGTGCGTTCTCTTTCTCAGGGATGTTCCTTGCTGAGAAAAAGAATTCAGCGATATTTCTCCTATTTGCCTTTGAAAGAAGAGAAATATGGCTCGGTTCCATCCGGCTCACTGACAGTCAGACTCCAAAGTCTTATCTCCCTTCTTCCCTGAAGATTGCTGTTATCCTGTTCTTTTTTCAAGGTGCCTAGGTTTCATATTTTTCGAACACACTTTCCCTACAAATAATTTGTGCAGTTAATGTAATCATCACAGGGTCCTGAGGTGACATACATCCTCCTCATCTTACGAAGATGACGGGATTAAGAGATTAAAGTAAAGACAGGCATAGGAAATCACAAGGGTATTGATTGGGGAAGTGATAAGTGCCCAAGAAATCTTCACAATTTATGTTCAGAGATTGCAGTAAAGACAGGTGTAAGAAATTATAAAAGCATTAATTTGGGGAACTAATAAATGTCCATGAAATCTTCACAATTTAAGTTCTTCTGCTGTGGCTTCAGCCGGTCTCTCCATTCAGGGTCCCTGACTTCCCGCAACAAGCTGGGGCTGGTGGCTTGGGCAGGAGGACAAGGTAGGGAAGTGGGGATTGTTAATAGGTGCAAAAATATAGTTAAAAGAGTGAATAAGATATGGTGTTTAATAACACAACAGGGTGATTACAGTCAACAACAATTTATTGTTTATTTCAAAATAACGAAAAGAGTAAAATTAAAATGTTCCTAAGACAAAGAAAAGATAAATACTTGAATTGATAGTAACCCAATTACTCTGATGTGATTATTACACATTGTATGCCTATAATAAATACCCCATAAATATATATACCTACTATGTACCCATAAACATTAAAAATTTAAAAATAAAATTTCAGAGTCTATGGGGTCTATCATATCTATAAAAATCATCATAATGCAAGACATGTCATGAAAAGTACAATGTAAAAGTATAAAATTTATTAATTCTAATTCAGGAGATTTGGAAAGACCACACTGAGAAGGTAAATTTTGATGAAATCCTTAAAGAATGTTATGACCTTGACAGAGGGAGTTGGGGACCATGAGCCTGGCTGAGGCCAGAAGCTGGCTGAATGTTTCATTTACAAGAATGTTAGGTAGAAGGGGGTGGGGGACAAAATAATGCATACTGGGTATAGTGTACACTGCTTGGGTGACAAGTGCACCAAAATCTCAGAAATCACCGCTAAAGAACTTATCCATCTAACTAAAAACCACCTGTATCCCCCAAAAGCTATTGGAATAAAATAAAAAAGAAGGTTGAGAAACAGAGATCAGCAGGGGAGATTAAGAAAAATTAAGAGAGATAAGAAACAAACAAGTACAGTATAACAAAGGCTAAAAAAAGGAAATACAGAAAAGGAGAGGATATAGAGTTCAACATTGCAGTTATATCGACAGAGAATGCAAAGTAAGAAGGATGCTTCTGCCAACATATTAGAAATGTCTTATTGAATTAATGAAAGGATCAGAGCCTAGGTAAGTGTTCAGGACTAATCAAAAGGCAACAAAGTAGAGAGCAAATGGAGCCTCAACCTTTAAATTTTTGGTAGTACAGGGAAGAAAGAAAATGGAAGAATAGCATGACAGAAAAGTAAAGTAGAGGGATTGTTTTGACTTGTATTATTTTTAGATTAAAGGAGATTTGGATATGCTTATAGGTCTAGGGGAAATAACTGAAAAAAGACTTTGGAAATAAGGGATGACTGATGGCACAAGAGCAGAGGAGAGACAGCTAGGAATGATACAAAGGCACTGGCACAGAGAGTAGCCTTGCAAAGAAAGAAATATAATTTTATTTTTTTCTGACATAGGAGGATAAGAAGACTAGAGCAGCACGGTATATGTCAGAATAGACTAGTATTCTTTGTAACATTTTTTATTGAGGAAAATTTATATAGCATAAAATTCATTTTTAACTATTTTAAAATGTACAACCCAGTGGTTTTTAGAACATCCACATGTTGTAAAAGCATCATCATTGTCTAATTCTGGTATATTTTCATCATCCTATAAAGAAACCCTGTGCCCATTATTCAGTCACTCCTCAAACCCCCTCTTCTTAAGCTCCTAGAAACTATTAATCTGCTTTCTGTCTTTATGGATTTGTCTATTCTGGACATTTCATACAAATAAGGTAATAATATGTGGCCTTCGCATATGACTTCTTTCACTTAACACAGTGTTTTCTAGTTTCATCCGTGAAGTATGTATCACTACATCATTTCTTTTTATGGTTGAATAATATTCCATCTATCAATATACCATTTGTCAATTGATGGTCATTTATGTTTCCACTTTGAAGCTATTATGAATAATTCTGCTATGAGATTTCACGTTTTTGTTTGAACACCTGTTTTCAGTTCTCTCAGATTCCATTCAAGTGGAATTACTGGGTCATATGGTAATTCTGTGTTTAACTTGTTGAAGAACTGCTAAACTGTTTTCCACAGTGTCTGCATCATTTTATATTCCCACCAGAAATGCACAAGGGTTCCTATTTCTTGAGATTCTCACCAACACTTGTCATTTTTCATTTTATTATTATTACTACTACTACATTCCTAGTTGGTGCAAAGTTATGGTTTTGATTTATGTTTTCTTGATAATCAAAAACATTGAACATATTTTCATGTGCACTTCTCGCAATTTATGCATGTCTTTGGAGAAATGTTTACTTAAATCCTTTGCCCATTTTAATTGGATTGTTTGTCTTTTTGTTGTTGAGTTGTAAGAGTGCTTTATAAATACTGGATACTAGACCCTTATCAGATAGAAGATTTGCAAATATTTTCCTTCTGTGGGTTGTCTTTTCACTTTATTGATAGTGTCCTTTGATGCACAAACTTATAATTTTGATGACATATAATTTATTTATTTTTTATTTTGTCATTTGTACTTTTGGTGTCATATCTAAGAATCCATTGTCAAATCCAATGTCATGGTCCAAGATTATTGTTTTGCATGTGGTTACTCATTTCTCCAGCACTATTTATCAAAAAGATTATCCTTTTTCCCATTTAATGGTCTTGGCACTCTTGTCAAATATTAATTGACCAGAGATGTATGAGGTTTTTTATGGACTCTCAACTTTATTCCATTGGTCTATTTGCCTGTCATTGTACCCATACCCCACTTTTGGTTACTGAGCTCTGTAATACATTTTGAAATCAGAAAGCATGAGTCCTCCAAAGTTTGTTCTTATTCAAGATAGTTTTGGCTATTTGAGATTTCTTACAATGTCATGTGAATTATAAAATATGAATTTCACAATCAGCTTGTCCATTTCAGCAAAATTTTAAAAATCAGAATTTTGATAGAGATTGCACGAAATCTGTAGATCAATTTGAGAGTATTCCTGTCTTAACAGTGTTATCGTTCCATTCATGAACACAAATATCTTTCCATTTATTTAGAATGCATTTATTTATTACATATGTTTTCTTATTCCCCACACTTTTCTGTCAAGCTTTTCCGCGTGTATATTATTTGCCCTGTTACCCTTCTCCCGGGTAGGAGCTGCTAATGTGTTTGCCTTTAAATGATTTTGACAAATGCCTTCTGGGTGGCCACCTCAGCCATAAAATTTTCTGAATAAGGAAAAGTGAAGGCAAGCCTTTTGTTCCTCAGCCAACCATCAGACAGGTCGAAACAAACAACCACAATTCTTTGAGAATGAGTTTTGTTCTGCAAACTCTGGTACTAAAAACCTGTACAATGAATGTAACCTGCTGTCTTCACTGCTGTCTCTGAGCTGGGGACTGGCAACTGGGATGAGAGTACGTTAAAATGGCACAAAGTTTTCTTACTGAGACTCATGTTTTTCTCTTGATTAAGCCGGGTTGATTATAGTCTGGTTGCTATACACTTGATTAGTATGCAGAGTTCAGATTAAGTTGATTCTGACCGTCCTTACCAGGTTATTCACTGCTTTTGTGGAGATATAAGCTTTTGGAGTTCTCTCCTCAACCATTTTCCCTTGATGCCACTTCTTGATTTGGTTCTTGTTAAGGTAACAAACAACCCCCACATTTCAGTGGACCAACACTGCAAAGGTTTACTTGCCCATGAATGATTCATAACCACTGTGGGTAAGCTGGAGGCTTTGCTCCATTTCTACTGCAACTTCAAGACATTAGCATAACAGAACAGTCACAACTTGGAACAATGCTGAAAGCTATGGCTGATGCAAAGAGAACGTGGCCGACTATCTACTGACTCTTCAGTCTTCCATCTGGAAGTGACCCATTCATATTTCAGTGGCCAAAGCAATTCACGGCCGTGCCTCACTTCAAAGGGGCAGGAAATTGCACTCCCACCCGGTGAGTAGGAGAGGGAACTGAATATTTGTCAACAGTAATAATTTGCGAAGAAAATTTGAATATTTTTCCATTAAGGATGTAGTTAGGAGTATTTTTCTATTAAGGTTACAGTTAAGAGTATTGATATGAAATTTCCTTGAGCCTCACATAAGACTAAAGGGTGAAATAATTTGCTATTAGTATAGGGGGTGAGGACTATGTGGGGCCCATTGTATGAAAGCATATAAAACATTTGGATCGGTTGTTATATGTAGGTATTCAATACAATGGTAATTCAAAAATAAAGGGAGTTGAACACTGTTGAAAGCCCAGCTGAAGTTAGCTATGTATTTACAATGCAAATAATCATTGTAGGATATTCTCCAGTAATGCATCATAGCTCAAGACAAACACAATATTTAGCACAGTAGGGTGACTAACAATATAACGTACCACCAAAACACAAGTAAAGGCTGCGCTAATTGTAGATGCCTTTTCTTTCCTTCTTCCGGGCTCGTGTGATATTTTTGGACAGTTTATTTATTTTCATTTATTCTACTTTGAATAAATCCAGATGCAATGAGGTGAAACCTATGGGAGAAGACTTTCCTGTGGCTTGGCTGGATGATCTTCCCATAAAATGCTATTGACGAGATATAATTCTTGGCCTCCAACAAGAATATTTAAAATATTTTTTATCTTAAAAATACGTATGTGACAGCTTCTATTGTTTCACCTTCAGAAGTTTATTAGAGACTTTGGAAGTAAAAATAATTAAAGAAATGATTCTTTGTGTATTGAAGAGAAAATATAAGAGATTCAAACACTGGTGATTTGTTACTTCCTATTTATGTTAAGGGTGGGTACAAAGATACAGTTAGATTATGTGGAACAGACCTAACTACTCCTTTGAAACACTAAATGGGGTGTCAGGGTCACAGTCGAGCCTGGACACAGAAAGAATTGCCCTGTTGGTTAACAGCTCCTAGAAAATTCTTAGAAATTAATCATCAAATGTAGGAGGAACATATTGGCCAGGTGATGGTAAAACCAAAACCAAGAAAACATAAACAGCTGCTTAAGACCTCATCTTCAGTGAGTGGGGGCTTTAATAATGCCATTAGTAAAAACAGAGGAATCAAAAGAAGGAAGGACCAGCAGAAAGGACATACTGGTCTCTAACTCTGGATAAGTCATCTAAATCCTCTGGGTCTCCTTAAACTTCTGCAAATTAATAGAGTTGAAATTATTAAATAATTGCTAGTGATCCATACAGGTCTATGACTTGATTTTTTTGGGGGGGAAATAAAGATGAGTTCAATTTTGAATATCTTGAATTTGAGATAACTGTGGAATATCCACTGACTATGTCCAGCATGCAGGCAAAACACTAGAGTTTGGAATTTAAATAAATGGAAATGCAGACTACTTAAAATTTATTCAAGATCATTCAGACCCCATTTTAATTTGTAAGAAATATTTTAGAAAGCTATCCTTTTGGCAGAAATTGTGTATATCTGGGTTGTATCCAAAAGTGTATTTCTTTTGGAAAAAAATGATGCACATGTGTTAAACTGTTTGAGTTAGAAGCAGGTGAGAAAGTATCTTTTACTATTGTTAAAGGATTACTTTCGGTACAATGCTTATGGTGAGAGTTTAAAAGTTGAAACTTCACAGGTATCAAGTTATCACTGAGGAATTTATTACTTATTAATAAAGTAATTGTTACCATGGAAAGCAATCTTATTCAGAAAGCAAGGTCATTTTCATAAAACTATCTCAAATGGAACAATATAAGCTCAATTTCTTTGAACTCTATTGAGGTGAATGGACCAGCAGACAGGGAGGAGTAATGGAAAGGACATGAAGAAGGAAATGTAATAAAACTGAGAAAATAGATTCTTGCTTCTCATTTCTGTCTATGTTTATTAAAGATGAAATTAGAGATAACAACTTGAAATTGCTTAGTGTGTAGGTTCCAGACATAAATACAGAGAGGCCAAGAACTGTGAAAAATGAACTTTCTTTTTCATTATGGAGCAAATCCTTCAGATGTTCATTTAATAGTCCAATCAGGCTTTTTAGGAAATGGTGTGGGAAATATCTGGAACTTTTTTACTTCTTTGTATTCACATTTAGAAGTGAAATTTATTTGAGTCTGTAGGTGAGTGTGTGAATACATGAATTTAACTTGAAAAGTTCCATTTTGTAACTGTTATTTTAGATTCAGGAGTACATGTGCAGGTTTGTTATATAGGTAAACTTTGTGTCATGGAAGTTAAAAGAACAGATTATTTTGCCACTCAGTCAATAAACATAATACCCAATAGGTATATTTTTCTTATGGCCTCCGTCCTACCACCCTCTGTCCTCAAGTATGCCCCTGTGTCTGCTGTTACCTTCTTTGTGTCCATGTGTTCTTGTTGTTTAGCTCCCACTTATAAGTGAGAACCTGTGGTGTTTGGTTTTCTGTTCCTGTGTTAGTTTGCTTAGGATAATGGCCTCCTGCTCCATCTGTGTTCTGCAAAGAACCTAGTCTTGCTCTTTTTATGGTGGTGTAGTAGTCCATGGTGTACATGTACCACATTTTCTTTATCCAATCTACCGTTGGTGGACATTTTAGGTGATTCCATGTCTTTGCTATTGTGAATGGTGCTGGAATGAACATACATGTCCATGTGTTTTTTATGGTAGATTCATGTTCCTTTGGGTATATACCCAATACTGTGATTGCTGGATCGCATGGTAATTCTGTTTTAAGTTCTTTGAAGAATCCCCACACTGTTTTTCACAATAGCTGAGCTAATTTACACTTCTACCAGCAGTGTATAAGCATTCTCTTTTCTCTGTAACCTTGCCAGCATCTGTTATTTTTTGACTTTTTCATGATAGCCATTCTCACTGGTGCGAGACAGTATCTCATTGTGGTTTTGATTTCCATTTTTCTAATAATCACTGATATGGAGCTTTTTTTCATATGATTATTGGCTGCATGTATGTTTTCTCTTGAGAAGTGTCTGTTCATGTCCTTTGCCCACCTTTTAATGGGGTTGTTTTTCACTTATAAATTTGTTGAAGTTCTTTATAGATTTTGGATGTTAGACCTTTGTTGGATGCATAGTTTGGAAATGTTTTTTTTCCCCCCATTCTGTAGGTCATTGGTTCACTGTGTTGATAGTTTCTTTTGCTGTGCAGAAGTTCTTTAGTTTAATTGGGTCTTATTTATCAATTTTTATTTTGTTGCAATTGCTTTTGGCATCTTTGTTAAGAAATATTTGCCAGGTCCCATGTATGGGATGATATTACCTGGGTTACCTTCCAGGGTTTTTATAGCTTTAATTTACATTTAAGTCTTTAATCCATCTTGAGTTGATTTTTGTATATGGTGTAAAAACTGGTCAAATTTCAATCTTTTGCATATGACTAGCCAGTTATCCTAGCACCATGGAAGTCCTGGTGAGAGCAATCAGTCAGGAGAAAGAAATAAAAGGCATACAAATAGGAAGACAGAAAGTCAAACTATCCCTGTGTGCAGACAATATTATTCTATATCTAGAAAATGCCCTAGTCTTAGCCCAAGAGCTCTTTGATCCGAAATACAACTTCAGCAAAGTTGCAGGATACAAAATCAATATACAAAAGTCACTAGCATTCCTATACAACAAAAACATCCAAGCCAAGAGCCAAATCAAGAGTGCAATCCTACTCACAATTGCCACAAAAAGAATAAAATATCTAAGAATACAGCTAACCAAGGACATAAAAGATTCCTACAGTAAGCATCACCAAACACTGCTCAAAGAAATCACAGATGACAGAAACAAATGGAAAAATGTTCCATGCTCATGGATAGGAAGAATATTGTTAAAATGGCCATCCCGTCCAAAGGAATTATTCTATAAGGCCACAGTAAACAAAACAGCATGGTACTGTTACAAAAACAGACATATAGACCAATGGAACAGAATAGAGAGCCCAGAAATAATGATGTACACTTACAATGATCTGATCTTTGACAAAGCTGAGAAAAAAAGCAATGAGGAAATCACTCCCCATTCAAATTCCATTTTTTTTTTAACAGATGATGTGATGGCAAGACCAGTCTCCTCTTCAAACTACTACATACATCAACAGTTCACATTACCCTGGGCATGCTGATTTTGTATACAATGATTTAATCTACCTACTAGGTATTCCATTCCATGGGAGACATACTAGGTGTCTAGTATGTCCCACATAGTGATAGGCAATGTGAGAGTTACAGAAAACCAAAAGGTGAGTGCCTTCCCTTTGAAGAGGTTGCTATCTAGTTAGGAATACTGATATCTTAATTTAAAAATGAGGCTTTTATTTGTCATATATGTACTTAACAGGCCATGGTATGATCAAGCAAACAAACTGTTGCCATTAGCAAAAAAGGTCCCTGCTATCTTTTGTTAATCAAAAAATTGTAGTGAATTTTCCATATGTGCTTCTTTCAATTTCTCTTGGTATGAAGTTCCAGTAAACATACAAAACCTCTTTGAAGAAGAAAAAAAAGAAATAAAACTTATATAGAAATTTATTTAATCCTAAGTGATAGGAGACAAAAAACTCTTTCACCTAACTCAAACCACATAAAGGACTTTCAAAAACATTTGAGCATTCCTGGGCTCTGTTCCCTCCACATATCCTACTAGCCAGACAAGGAAGTACCTCTTTCCCTGTGTGAAATCTCTTCTGTTAGACAATTAGTTCCACGTCTTGGGATCTCATTTCCTAAGGTCCTGCCAGTGACCTTCTCTTAAAAACCATTAATTCTTGTGAGATTCTGGCCAGGTGAAGTTTGGACTGGCTTCTGTACAAGGGTGATGCCGGGCAGTCCTGTGAAGCCTAAAGCAGTATTACACATCACCTTGGAGTTGGAACATTTTTGGCTCAGGAAAGTAAAATGACTGGATGAAGTCTTGCTGTGTAAGTCATAACTCTATAATCAGAGTTGTGTATTTTTTTAATTTGTAAAAAGGATTTGGCTTTGGATTGGCAAGCAGCAGTGGTAAGTCCTTCCAGGGAGCTCTCGTGACCCTTGCCAGGGTTATTTATGTTAGACGAAGTGGCACTTTGAGCTGTGCCCAATGACTGGTTCCCCACTTATACACCCAAGCCCCATCTAAAATCGAATCAAACCACACACACCTACATCTCTGCCCTCTTTTCCTGAACAGCTGGAGTTTTATAAGGTTACCTTGGAACTCATCTGCCCTTTCCCTTAGAACAGATCAACACTGCTGACTAAGGCTGGTACTTTCTTTCAGAAAAAAGGTCAAGAAAAAAAGGTCAAGAAAAGTGAGGATCATTTTCTTTTTGACTAACGGGTAAGGGTGTCTGTCTGTCTTTCTTTACTGAAGACATAGTACCTTCCAACGTGTCCATCCAACAGAGGAAGAGCACACATGCTAAAAGATGCACATTGACCATGCACCAAGCTTTAGCCTTCTGCTCTTTGTTGGTGGAATGGGAAATTAACAGAAGGGAAACAGGGATCAAGATAGAAGCAATGACAATAAATTCGAAGCAGTAAGCATCGGCTTTAAGAAGAATCACACATCCCTTTTTATTATAGACTTACTGGAAGGATGCATTTCATGACTACTTTGAGTATACATGGCAAAGCAGCAATTTCACATTTGTATATGCTATGTTCCATTTACTTGATCAGTCAGTAATGTTCACCGAGTGTAATCCAGGCTCCCGAAAAGCAATAGAGGACTGAGTCAGTTCCTGTTCCCCCTAAAATTCAGATTCTATCTGTAATAGAAGGCTTCCCAATTAACATTAGTCGATTGTGGCATCATCGTGGAAATGGTCTTGTCTCTTGAGTAGTCTCTGAATAGCAGGATAGAGTGAGACTCTCTAAGCCACCCTAGGCCTCCTTATTTCCAGAGGAGACGCACTTGCTCTTCTGAGACTGAGGGAGAAGCAACTTACCACTGCTGCTTCTACCATTGCTAAAACCATTTAATCTGTGTCAATTTTAAATGAATATGATTAATCATGGTATTCTCACCTATTTTAACGTATTAGAAAAGTGAGGCTCTAAGAAAATAACCAACTTACCAAAAGTATTAACTAGCTAATAAAATGTAGAATCAAAATTGAACTCTGTTCATTTCATGCTGAAAATGGGTGTTAGTATCTTTCTTACTTTAAAGTCATGTTATTTGATGTACAAATTAACCACCAGCAGAGTTTGATTAATTATAAACTTAGAATTTTAAAATTCCTGTTTGTTTAAAACTTGAATTTTCTAAAATAAACATACATTTTATATAATCCATTAAGTTTACTTTATCAAATATTTTTTCCACTTCCAAATGCTTTACTTTGCCATATTTCTTATTTTATTTTTTTTTTTACTTTTATTTTAGGTTTGGGGGTACATGTGCAGATTTGTTGCACAGGTAAACACATGTCATGGAGGTTTGTTGCACATATTATTTTATCACACAGATATGAAGCCCAGTACCAAATAGTTATCTTTTCTCCTCCTCTCCCTCCTCCCAACCTCCACTCTCAAGCAGACCTCAGTGTCTGCTGTTTCCTTCTTTGTATTCATAAGTTTTTATCATTTTCTTCCCACTTATAAGTAAGAACATGCAGTATTTGGTCGTTCGTTTCTTTGTTGATTTGCTAATGATAAGAGCCTCCAACTCTATCCATGTTCCTGCAAAAGACATGATCTCATTCTTTTTTATGGGTGCATAGTATTCCATGGTGTATATGTGCCACATTTTCTTTATCCAATACGTCATTGTTGGGCATTTAGGTTGATTCCACATTTTTGCTACTTTAAATAGTGCTACAATGAACATTCATGTGCATGTGTCTTTATGGTAGAATATATTTCTCTGGGTATGTACAGTAATGAGATTGCTGAGTTGAATAATTCTGCTTTTAGCTCTGAGGAATTGCCATACTACTTTCGACAATAGTTGAACCAGTTCACACTCACACCAACAGTATATAAGGATTCTCTTTTCTCCACAACCCACCAGCATATTATTTTCTGACTTTTTATTAATAGCCATTCTGATTTGTGTGAGATAGTATCTCATTGTGGTTTTGATTTGCATTTCTCTAATGATCACTGATATTGAGCTTTTTTTCATATGCTTGTTGGCCGCATGTATGCCTTCTTTTAAGAAGTGTCTATGTCCTTTGCTGTCTATGTCCTTTGCCCACTTTTTAATGGGGATATTTGTTTTTCTCTTGTAAATTTGTTTAAGTTTCTTACAGATCCTGGATACTAGACCTTTGTTGGATGCATAGTTTGCAAATATTTTCTCCCATTCTGTAGGTCATCTGTTTACTCTGTTGATAGTTTCTTTTGCTGTGTAGTTTCTCTTAAGCTTAATTAGATCCCACTTATCATTTTTTGCTTTTGTTGTGATTGCTTTTGGTGTCTTAGTTATGAACTCATTGCTGGTTCCTATGTCCAGGACAGTATTGCCTAGGTTGTCTTCCAGAGTTTTTATAGTATTGGGTTTTACATTTAAGTGTTTAATCCATCTTGAGTTGATTTTTGTATGTGGTATAAGGCAGGGGTCCAGCTTCAATCTTCTGCATATGGCTAGCCAGTAATCCTAGCACTATTTATTAAATAGGGAGTCTTTTACCCATTGCATCAATGTTCATCAAGGATATTGGCCTGAAGTTTTCTTTTTTTGTGTGTGTCTGCCAGGTTTTGGTATCAAGATGATACTGGCCTCCTAAAATGAGTTAGGGATGAGTCCCTCCTTCTCATTTTTTTGTAATAGTTCTGTAGGAATGGTACCAGCTCTTCTTTGTACATCTGGTAGAATTTGGCTGTGCATCCGTCCGGTCCTGGTCTGTTTTGGTTAGTGGGCTATTTATTACTGATTCAATTTCAGAGCTGGTTATTGGTCTGTTCAAGGAATTAATTTCTTTCTCACTCAGTCTTGGAATGATGTATGTGTCCAGGAATTTATTCATCTCTTCTAGGTTTTCTAGTTTGTGTGTATAGAGGTGTTTGTAATAGTTTCTGATGATTGTTTTTATTTCTGTGGGGTTAGTAGTAACATTCCTTTCATCATTTCTAATTGTGTTTATTGGGATCTTTTCTGTTTTCTTCTTTAATCGTCTAAGTAGAGGCCTATCCATTTTGCTAATATTTTCAAATATTTCAAAAACACCAACTCCTGGATTCATTGATATTTTGAATGAGTTTTCATGTCTCAATTTTAAATATTTTTTTGAGTCTTAGGGATGTTCCAGGGATATGCCACATTGTATTTTAACATTGAAATTAAAGCAATGAACAACAAAGAAAATCATTCCTGATCTCATGGTGTTAGAGTACTTGCTTTTTGTCTTCTGGTGAGGGGAGACAAAATAAAATACAAATAGAAAAAAACTATGCACAAATGATGATAGAGTCAATGAAAAAAAATGAAGCAAATGAACCAAACTTTAAGGGAGATAGATAATAAGAGAAATAGGGGTATTTGAGCTACTTCTGACCAGGGTAGAAAGGACTACCTCTTTGATAAGGTAACATTTGAAAAGAGACTTGGAGGAAAGAAATCAGGAATACATGTGAAAATCTGGTAGAAGAACATTCCGTTGCAGGAAACTCCAAGTACAAATGCCTTAGTGTAGAATCATCTTGATGTGTTCCAGAAATAAGTAGCAAGGAAGCAAGTCTGCTTGGAACAGAGCGAGAAGCATTTGAATGCTGATAGGGAGAGACAAGATGGGAAGAGGGTGTGATTGGAGTTGAGAGAGAGATAGCAGAGAGTCAGATCCTGTTTTTGTAAATGGTCATGGTCTTGAGGAGTGATTGAATTTCATGCTGATACTGGAAGCTATTAGTGTGGTTTGAATAAAGGAAAACATGATTTGACTCAGATTTTTAAAATATCACTCAGATACTCTGTGACAAACCCAGTAGGAGAGAGGTCAAACTCATACATTTTATAGGGAGCTCATTCTCATAATAACTGACCCACTCCCACAATAACGACATTAATTCATGCATGAAGGCAGAACTCTCATGATATAATCACCTTTTATTAGGCCCTACCTTTCAACATTGTTGCATTTGTGATTAAATTTCCAACACATGAACTTTGGGGAACACATCAAACCACAGCATAAGTAAAACTTAAATTCCTTTTAATTATAGATGCTCCTCAATTTATAATGGAAATATATCCTGATGCATTCATCATAAGTTTGAAATTTATTTAATACATTTAACCTACTGAACATCATAACTTAGCCTAGACTAACTTAAACAATCTCAGAAAACTTACATTAGCCTATAATAGGACAAAATAATCTTTTAAAAGCCTATTTTATAATAAAGTCTTGAATATCTCATATAATTTATTTAATACTGTACTGAGTGCATATAGGTTTACAATTGTCTTAAAGTCAAAAAATCAAAAGTCAAACTATCATAAGTTAGGGACCATCTGTATACATAGATAATTGGAAGTATGAATAAACGGAAACAAATTTTTTTCCATTTTGACAAGTCTTTGCCAAAACAAGACTTGTTTTGGCAAAGTGCCTTTTGAAATACTGAAACCAGTTGTGAAATTTCTATAAAGGAAGACTAATCTCAATTCCTAAGAATGAACATCTCTCTCACATAGGGTAAAATACACATAGTTGGAGACTGTGGGTCTTTTCAAAGTGTAGTAATTACAATACACTTCCAATAACCTTGGTAAATATGATGACAATACATAAGAAAGAGAAGATTTGGCCCTGTAAGTAGGCCCTTAGCTTTGAGTTGTCACTCGAACATTTTTATTACAGTAGAAAATACAATGGCCAACCAGGTCTTCCTTGGTTTCTTCGCCTTGCCTTCACAAATACATGAATACTATTTTCCCCATTCTTAACTTTTGCACAAGATTTTAGGCAGTAGCCCTGGATGATGATGGCACTTGCAATTAGATAGTGACTGATTAGCTTTGAAACACTAAAATAACAGAAATGAAATTCTGAAGATGAAATAGTATGGGTGGGAGCACACAGAATTCCCCTTCAAAGTAATGGTGACCAGCCAGGTAGTCTGTGTATAGGGTCTTCATTGTACCTTCGAGTAATCACAGCTTTCTTACTTCCAGTATGCTAAACTAAACTAAACTAAACTAAACTAAACTAAACTAAACTAAACTAAAAAGGGAAGAGAGGAGAGGAAAAATAAAAGGCAAGAAAACACAGCAATGAACCAAACAAATTTATGGCTGTAGATGATGGGGAACATTTAAGGCCACTTACACTATCTAATCCTTTGACTCAATTTGATTTCTGTGGAAGTAAAATAGGCCAGTCAAATTATTCCTAAACTAGATTTTTTTTTTTACTCATTTCCTTTTGTAAGGTTTATTTTATTTTAATTGACACACATAATAACTGTACATTTTTATTGGGTACAATGTGATGTTCCTTTTTAAAAAAAATATTTATTTATTTTGAGATGGAGTCTTACTCTGTTGCCCAGGCTGGAGTGCAGTGGCACAATCTCGGCTCACTGCAACTGCAACCTCTGCCTCCCAGGTTGAAGTGATTCTCCTGCCACAGGCTTCCGAGTAGCTGGAATTACAGGTGCCCACCACTACACCTGGCTAATTTTTGTATTTTTAGTAGAGACAGAGTTTCACCATAATAGCCAGGCTGGTCTCAAACTCCTGACCTCAGGTGATCCACCCACCTCGGCCTCCCAGAGTGCCGGGATTACAGTGATGTTCCTATACTCCTATACATGTATACTTCATTGTAAAATAATCAAATCTGGGTAACTAGAGTCTATCAATCACCTCAAAAATTGATTATTTCTTTGTAATGAGAACACTCAAAATCCCTTCTTCTAGCTATTTTGAAATATATAATGCATTGTTTTCAACTACAGTTACCCTATTGTGGAACAGGCCACCAAAACTTGTTTCTCTCCTATCTAACTGTAACTTTGTACCCACTGACCAACAGCTTTCCATCCCCTCCCCTCTACTCTCCTTAGCCATTATATACTCTGATTCTATTTAATCAGCTGTTTTAGATTCCACATATGGGTGAGATCATGCAGTATTTGTCTTCCTGTGTCTGGCTTATTTCATTTAACATAATACCCCTCAAGTTGAATCTTGTTTTTGCAAATGACAGAATTTAATTTTTAATAGTATTTCATTGTGTGTATATACCACATTTTCTTTATCCATTCATCCACTGATGGACACTTAATTTGGTTCCACATATTGGCTGTTGTGAATAGTGTTGCAATAAACATGGAAGTGCAGACATCTCTCCAACATATGATTTAATTTCCTTTGGATATATATCCATCAGTTACATGGCTGGATCATATGGTAGTTCTATTTTTAGTGTTTTGAGGAACCGTCATACTGTTTTCTGTGATGACTGTATTAATTTACATTTTCACCAATAGTATGTAAAGGATCCCTTTTCTCCATGTTCTTGGGAACACTTGTTATCTTTTGTCTTTTTGATAATAGCCATTCTAATTCAAGTGAAGTGATATCTCACTGTGGTTTTGATTTTCATTTCCCTGATGATTGGTGATGTTCAACATTTCTCATTTCTTGAAGGAATAAAATAATAATGAAGCTACTACATTTTAAATTTATCAAGGGTTCTTTTTGCCTATTTTCTACATGTGAACTTTGGAATCAGTCATGAATAGCACCACCAAAGCTCACAGACGAGGTTTCACTGGCATCCAATGTTTGAACTTGTTAACAAGGACCACCATAGAGTTAAGCAAAATGCTTGTTATTTCTGTCAATTAAAAACAGGCATTTCAGAGCACCCAGTTCTGTAACATTTCTTACAAAGTAAATGCGATATTTTCATCAAAACCCAAAAGCAGATACAGAAGTAGTGTTGCTGACGTGTCATTCCAAAGGTCTCTTAATAGTTCTGAAATATAGAAACAGCTTTTGGTTGTTGTTTTACCCCTTTAGATTAGAGCATAGTAAGTATGTTTACTTCCAGGGCCAATGTTGAGTGAAAGTGAAAAACTTATTTTTTATAATCCTCTTTATTTTCTAACTTTAGGTACCCACTGTCAAAACTCCTCACTTTTCTTGGCCATGTTCCCAGCACCATACCTCCTTACTTACACCTATCTTTTGCACACATACATAAACCCATCTCTCGATTTTTTTCCTACATCATTTTTCCACTACCTCATTTATTCATTCATTTACTTATTGATTCAGCCATTCACTAGTCATTTAACACATATTTCTTGAGAGCTTACTATGTGGTCGACCACATGTCAGTCACTGGGCATGCAGCTGTAAGCAAGATGTATGTTTCTGTGCACATGGATACTAGTGGAAAGAGTCAAATAATGGAAGAGAAAGAATAAAAAGGTGAAGAGAAAAACTATCAGAGAGTGATAAGTGATACAAGGACAACTAAGTAGGTTTGCATTTCAGTAACTGACTAGGGATATGCCTTCCGCACTAGGTTCTCCTAGGACTCCACTCTTGGATTCCAAAGCATCAACCAATCTGAATTCATAATTCATGCTTCCTTGTCAATGACTTCCCCTCCTGTCTCCCTTTTAATTAATATAATTTCTGATATTTGACTCTAGAGATAACCCAAATAAATGACTAATAGTAGACATTTCAAGTACCAAAGTGACAGGGTGAAATATTTAGGAACAGCCTACCATTTGTCACCCAGGCTGCCCCAGAGTTTGGCTCTGCTTGGCTCTTCTTTATTTCTTTTATAGACTTCTGAGCTCTTCATGCCTCTGGCTTTTTCCACTGCATTGCACAGGAAAGAACTTTTAACCACTCCCTGGCGAGTTGTTTCTCTTTTGTCTTCTTGGATCTGTCCCCAGTCAATCCTGTCTCCCTTCACAGCAGTTGCTGTCTGCCATTGCCTCCTGGCCATATCATTCTTCCTCTACCATGGATCAGATTATCTTGTTTTTGCCCCTCTGAAGGTCATTTCATCCAATATGCATAAGTCCTTTTCATTTTTTTTTTTTTTTTTTTACTGGAGAATGACAAGCTGTCTAGCATTTCAAGAAATGAAAGCCTAAATAAAAGCATTTTCTTGTGTCTTAAAAATTCCTTCTGATTCTACGCAACTTTGGTTTGCCACCTTTCCAAAGAAAATGAAAGGCCAAGATCATTAGTTTACAAACTTTATGAGTCTCTAAAATTCTTATAGGTTGCTTTTCGTATCTCAGACTCCAAATCCTCATTGCAGGATTGGGGCAGTGTTGGCTGCTGGAGTAGCAGACACAAAACAAGCATATCCCAAATGGGCATATTATTTTTCTTTCAAGAAACCCTTGGGGGATAGTCAGTCTGAGGAGCCAGAAGGAGGGAAGACCACATCTATATCTTTCAAGCGTACAAACCTTAATGTCAAAGAGATAATCCAAGGATGGTGGAGGAAAGAGGAAAGCTGACTAACAAAATGATCTGTACATGAAGCAGGTGGGAGAAAACACACACTGTAATATGAAGAGCAGGTCTAAATGCTGCCTGCCCCAGATGGCAATTATAGGGTACTCTGAAATGATTCATTAAAACTCAGGATGATGGGTATGGTGACTTACACCTGTAATCCCAACATTTTAAGAGGCCAAGGCAGGGGTACCGTTTGAGGCCAGGAGTTTAAGACCAGCCTGGGCAACATAGTGAGGCCTCATCCCTACCAAAACATAAATAACAACAACAGCAGCAACAACAACAACAAAGCTTAGGGATTAGCCTGTAAGTTCCTCTTCTAGGCCCCAGGAATTCACAGCAGTGGTCTTGCTTTGGAGGATCATTTCAACTGCACCAGGAGAAAGCCTACATGTCTATCACAGGCCCTGGGAATACTGCCCGTCACCAAACTCTGAAAGTCAGCTCACTGGAACTCTAAAATTCAATGAAGGAGTTTGAAATGCCTAATTTTAGAATAATTTTCTATGTAATACAAAATTTGAGGGTGAAGGGGTCCTTTGATATCATTTATGCCACCAACAGGTTGGCATAAGTGCCACAAATGGGTTGGCATAAATTAGGATGTTGATATCTATGTAGAGGAGAAAAGGTCATTTCTTTTCCTAACTCATCACAAGTGTCATGGTGGACACTCCTGTAATTAAAGACAAGTTAACAAGATAAAAGCATACCAATTTTTATTATTATTATTATACTTTTAAGTTCTAGGGTACATGTACACAACATGCAGGTTTGTTGCATATGTACACTTGTGCCATGTTGGTGTGCTGCACCCATCAACTCATCAGCACCCATCAACTCATCATTTACATCAGGTATAACTCCCAATGCCAGCCCTCCCCCTCCTCCCTCCCCATAATAGGCCCCAGTGTGTGATGTTCCCCTTCCAGAGTCCAAGTGATCTCAATATTCAATTCCCACCTATGAGTGAGAACATGTGGTGTTTGGTTTTCTGTTCTTGCGATAGTTTGCTGAGAATGATGGTTTCCAGCTGCATCCATGTCCCTAAAAAGGACACGAACTCATCCTTTTTTATGACTGTATAGTATTCCATGGTGTATATGTGCCACATTTTCTTAATCCAGTCTGTCACTGATGGATATTTGGGTTGATTCCAAGTCTTTGCTATTGTGAATAGTGCCACAATAAACATACGTGTGCATGTGTCTTTATAGCAGCATGATTTGTAATCCTTTGGGTATATACCCAGTAATGGGATGGCTGGGTCATATGGTACTTCTAGTTCTAGATCCTTGAGGAATCGCCATACTGTTTTCCATAATGGTTGAACTAGTTTACAATCCCACCAACAGTGTAAAAGTGTTCCTATTTCTCCACATCCTCTCCANACAGGCAACCTATAGAATGGGAGAAAATTTTTGCAATCTACTTATCTGACAAAGGGCTAATATCCAGAAGCATACCGAATTTATTTGACAACATTTTACATGACCACAGAAATAAAGACCCAAAGACTGAAAGAAAACTGTGTATTTTTATGCTTAAGTTCAGTAAAGAACGGATAGTCATGTAAAAGGATGACTGAATAAAAGGGATATGATCTAATGGTAACAAACTGGAAGTAACTTAGCAAGGCCTGTTTGTTCAGATTCTTCTTGGCCTCTCCATGTAGCATTCCTTCCTCCTGAGTATGAGGCAGGATCCCCCTGGAATGATCTACTTTCAGGCAAGATAAGTCAGAAATTTTCTTTATGGTCAACTCTCACACAAAAACCAGGAGAGAGTCAAAGTGACCTTCCTGATTCTTTGACCCTCTCAGTCTCCTTCAGTTCAAGGTACTTTGGACTGACGTTTTCCAAGCCTCAGCACCTAAATGGGTAGACTGACTTGCTCACTTAAGAACAAACATGCACTAAAGTAGAAAACTCATGAAAATATACGAACTTTAACCTATACTCTGCTAATCAATTAGAGTTTAATTTTAGAATGTTACATATTCTCTTATCATCTCACCCCAGTTAAAATGGCTTTTATTAAGAAGATAGAGAATAAAGAATGCTGGCAACCTTGTGGAGAAAGGGGAAACCCTGTACGCTGTTGGTGAGAATGTAAACTAGTACAGAATGGAAAACAGTATAGAGGTTCCTCAAAAAAACTAAAAATAGAACTACCATGTGATGCAGCAGTTCAGCTACTGGGTATATATCCAAAAGAAAGGAAATCAATATATTGAAGAAATAACTGCACATTGCAGTTTATTGCAGTACTATTCACAATAGCCAAGATATAGAATCAATCTAAGTGTTCATCGACAAATTGAATGGATTAAAAAATGTATTATATGTACACAACGGAATATTATTCAGCCATAAAAAGTTAAATTTTATAATTTGAAGCAACATCAGTGGAGCTAGAGATCATTATGTTAAGTAAAATAAGCCAAACACAGAATGACAAATGAAGATTGCATATTCTCAAACATAAGTGGGAGCTAAAAAAAAAAAGGATTTTGTGAAGATACAGTAGATTGGTGGTCACCAGAGGTTAGGAAGGTTAACAGGGAGGTGGAGGATGAAGATAAGTTTTTAATGGGTACAAATATACAGTTTGATAGGAGAAATAAGAGTTTGTGTTTGATATATCAGTAGGGTGAGAATAGTCTACAATAATCTATTATATATTTCAAGATAGGAGAAAATAATTCAAACATTTCAGCATAAAGAAAATACTTAAGGTGATGGATATCCCAATTACACAAATTATATGAATGTTTTAGATTACTGCACATACCCTGAAAATATGTACATCTATTGTGTATTAATAAATAAAAAGCTTAAAATAAAGTTATATAATCTCTGTGAGCTAAATTATATGTATTATATAAAAAACGGAATTCAGGAAACCATACAGAATATGACTAATTTTTATAAAGGATGCTTAACTAATGCTTGGAAGTCACTTATTTATCAAAGAATTTCATCCTATAAAATTCTGAAGTATTTAATTCTAAAATAATGGAAGCTTATGTTACATGATGTAACTTTAGAAAAAAGAAGCTTTCAAACTCTTAGTCTATATATTTTGGGATAGCCCTTAGAATATTACATAATTTAGATTTAGGAGTTAAAATAAGTAAGACGTCTCAGCTGCTTAGATAAGTAAACTTCAAATACTTTTGATTGTACACCCTACTATATGCTTCATTAGATTAAAATAACCACATTTGTTCACACAGACCCACTATATTAATTTTGTCTACAAATTACATCTATGTACTACTGACCTAATATGCAATTATAAAAAATTTAAAATATACCTAATATTAAAATAAGACAAATCAAAATGTATATTTTATATTAATTAGTAACAATATAAAATTTTGTTTTAATTTTTTTGTTGAAAGCAAATATTCCTCATTGTAAAAATAAATCTTAGTTTTACAGTTTATGTTATAGTGACTCAAAACCTGGTTTTAGTTCAGCTTATTTTATATTTAGTACTAATAACTGCTTTAGTTTTAAAAAGATTACTAACAGCCTGTAGGTCTCAAATGAAGACAAGAATATCTTTGGTTGCAATTATATCTTGAGATCCATTTTTTACTGTCATCCACCAATTGTGAATAATTTTTGCCAAAATTCAGCTAGTAAAGTTTCATCTTCTCTAATGTCAATCTATTGTTTCTGAAAAGTAATTAGAAAGCGATCTATTTTTATATTTTTAGAAAATAATAATTTTTAAAATTAAAATATTCTAGATTAAATATTTTCCAAGTGAAAGGTTCAAAATACACTGAATCTTGTAGTACATATAACTGAGACTAGAATATTGTAATTTTAAGATTATTATGTACAGTTGATATTCTTAATGTATATATTACTTTTGTTAGCAAAGTCACATAATGGAATGTTCATCTTCTCTTTCCACCCCCATCCTCTTCATAAAAGCGGTGACTATTGAAAAGCTGCTTCCTTCTCACTTACTGCTAAAATGTCAGCTTTATCTAGAAGAGCCAAACTAATTGCAAAGGGCTAAATTAATTGTGTTTATTATAAAACATATCTACTAGGTAGCATACTGTTGACAGTAACTATTAACTCATATCTAAGACCAAGTTCGGAATGTGTATTTTGGCAAAAGTGTTTAGCTTATCTTTAAACTCAACAACACTTTAAACTCAACACTATACTTGTTGAGTGAGGGCAGCAGTATATAAAAACTCTAATCTTTTTAAATATTAGCAAAGTCGAATATTTTTTCTCTCTTTAAAAAACAATGGACATCTACTATGTGCTTCCTCACCCCTGTGGATCAGGTTGCATGTCATTTTGCATTCCTATGCTGGTTATTTATCTATATTGTCTCTTGGATACAAATCCACCCTTTTAACTATGCTCAGTAAAGCTGTGATGAGGAAATTGCAATTTATATTTGCCAGATTCCTTTCTAGCTGGCTTCCTCTTGAGTTCTGCCAATACGAGGCAAGATTGCCTCATATTGCAAAGGTAGAGTGCAAATGTAGATTGGAAAGCAGAGAGGAGAGAACTTTGTTGTTTTTTCTTGATTTCTTATTAGCATTGCCTTAACAATAACAACTCATATAAGCAGTAGTAGTTCAGCCCAGAAGCCACAGTTTACTCCAGCTTTTGATTTCTTTCAGTGCTTCCAGAGCCAGCCTCATCTTACCCATCAGAGGTCCCAGCAGGAACCTGGCGATGTTCCTTTCTTAGAGATCTGAGCACTAACTCTGCAAGGGATTACTCTGAGTTTTTAGACTCTGGTAACTCTAGAATCTTCCCTTCTTTTCTCTCAGACTGAAGCTAGTGTCTACTTCCTTAAGTTATTATCTCTGGGTTAAAAAAAGGTTCTTCTTTTTGTCTTTTCACTCCTTCAATGTCTGTGTAACCAACTCCTTACGTTAAATTTCCTCCCAGAATACTGAACATGATACCTCTTTTCTGATTGGACCCTAGCTGATGCAACTTATTTCTACAATAAAAAGCCTTAGAAGTCCCCACTTCATTAATGACAGTAGCAAAACAGAGATGACTAAATATAAAAAAGCTAAATGGAATATGAAAGCAAAACTTTATAATTACGAAGAAAATTTAGGTTCATACTATTATATACTCATGAAAAAGAATTAAGAAAAAAATTTAAGAGGAAATAAGCACAAGTTATAAGTGAAACAATTGATAAATTTGACTACATTCAAGTATAAAATGCCTGTGTCACAAAAGATACCGTAAATAAAAGTTAAGTAATACACTGGGAGAAGACATTGTAGTACATATAACTGAGAAACCATTGAAATCCAGAATACTAAATAATTCTAAAAGCTAACAAGAAAACAAACAGTCCCATGGAAAACAAATGAATGACTTAGAGAAATAATTAATTTAAAAGGAAACCTCAATGGCTAATAAATATGTTTAAAGTTTTTCAACTACTTTACTTGCACATATAGAAATGTAAATGAAAACAACAAGAAGACATCATTTCATCATGAAGGCAAAATGTAAGTTTGAAAATACCAAATATTGGCAACAATGTTGAGAAAGAGATACTTGTGTGTACTGCTGCAATAAAAATTGTTTCAAGTTCTTTTTAGTGTACATTGCTTGAGATTCTTTGAAGACCAATTTTGAAATATCTAATAAGGCAAAGATGTGTATATCTTACATACACAACACAACAATTCTAGTTTTTTAATACTTATAAGGAGACATGAGCTAGGAAATCTGATGTAACATCGTTAGTAACATAAAAAACTTAAAATAATTGAGATGTCCATTAGTATGGAAATGGATACAGTGGAACTATTTAGTGACTAATGTGGTTAAAGAAAACTGTTTCCCAACATCAAAAACAACAACAACAAAAAAACTCCAAAGATGCTTTCTGCTGAAACTAACAAAAAAAGAAATGCATGAACTCATCTAAAAAGAAGCCTGAGGTGCTATGGCCTGAGGATTGGTTAAGATAGCCTCTCCCTGTTTTCCCCCTTATTTCTGCTCTGCCATCCATATTACGTGAACTTATCTTCAGGCCGATTTTCTCAATGCAGCAAGACAGCTGCACAATTCTAGGTCTCATATTCAGATATGACAGCATCCAGCAGAAAATGAAGCCATTTGTGTGCTTTCAAGAATAAGAAATGTTTCTCAGAAGCCTACCAGTAGGATCCTGCCTGTTTCATTGACTATAATTATGTTGCATGCCCTGCGTAATTCACTCACAGGAAATGAGTAAGATTACCATGATTGCTTAGACAAATTAGAATTTACCCTGGACGTGGAAATAGGCTCTCCTCCCTGAAAGGATGTACCTATTGTGTCTCAAGAAAATTGGAGCTCTGTTAACAAGGAATGGAGAGGGAATAGTTAATGGGCAGACAGCCACCAACACTAGTTTAACCTGGAATGAAAATAATACAAGATATAGAAGAACATTTACAGTTTTGTGTCCTTGTAGACATTTTTAAAGCTCTGAAAGCAATAATGATATTGTGTAANTAGAAAATAATAATTTTTAAAATTAAAATATTCTAGATTAAATATTTTCCAAGTGAAAGGTTCAAAATACACTGAATCTTGTAGTACATATAACTGAGACTAGAATATTGTAATTTTAAGATTATTATGTACAGTTGATATTCTTAATGTATATATTACTTTTGTTAGCAAAGTCACATAATGGAATGTTCATCTTCTCTTTCCACCCCATCCTCTTCATAAAAGCGGTGACTATTGAAAAGCTGCTTCCTTCTCACTTACTGCTAAAATGTCAGCTTTATCTAGAAGAGCCAAACTAATTGCAAAGGGCTAAATTAATTGTGTTTATTATAAAACATATCTACTAGGTAGCATACTGTTGACAGTAACTATTAACTCATATCTAAGACCAAGTTCGGAATGTGTATTTTGGCAAAAGTGTTTAGCTTATCTTTAAACTCAACAACACTTTAAACTCAACACTATACTTGTTGAGTGAGGGCAGCAGTATATAAAACTCTAATCTTTTAAATATTAGCAAAGTCGAATATTTTTTCTCTCTTTAAAAAACAATGGACATCTACTATGTGCTTCCTCACCCCTGTGGATCAGGTTGCATGTCATTTTGCATTCCTATGCTGGTTATTTATCTATATTGTCTCTTGGATACAAATCCACCCTTTTAACTATGCTCAGTAAAGCTGTGATGAGGAAATTGCAATTTATATTTGCCAGATTCCTTTCTAGCTGGCTTCCTCTTGAGTTCTGCCAATACGAGGCAAGATTGCCTCATATTGCAAAGGTAGAGTGCAAATGTAGATTGGAAAGCAGAGAGGAGAGAACTTTGTTGTTTTTTCTTGATTTCTTATTAGCATTGCCTTAACAATAACAACTCATATAAGCAGTAGTAGTTCAGCCCAGAAGCCACAGTTTACTCCAGCTTTTGATTTCTTTCAGTGCTTCCAGAGCCAGCCTCATCTTACCCATCAGAGGTCCCAGCAGGAACCTGGCGATGTTCCTTTCTTAGAGATCTGAGCACTAACTCTGCAAGGGATTACTCTGAGTTTTAGACTCTGGTAACTCTAGAATCTTCCCTTCTTTTCTCTCAGACTGAAGCTAGTGTCTACTTCCTTAAGTTATTATCTCTGGGTTAAAAAAAGGTTCTTCTTTTGTCTTTTCACTCCTTCAATGTCTGTGTAACCAACTCCTTACGTTAAATTTCCTCCCAGAATACTGAACATGATACCTCTTTTCTGATTGGACCCTAGCTGATGCAACTTATTTCTACAATAAAAGCCTTAGAAGTCCCCACTTCATTAATGACAGTAGCAAAACAGAGATGACTAAATATAAAAAAGCTAAATGGAATATGAAAGCAAAACTTTATAATTACGAAGAAAATTTAGGTTCATACTATTATATACTCATGAAAAGAATTAAGAAAAAAATTTAAGAGGAAATAAGCACAAGTTATAAGTGAAACAATTGATAAATTTGACTACATTCAAGTATAAAATGCCTGTGTCACAAAAGATACCGTAAATAAAAGTTAAGTAATACACTGGGAGAAGACATTGTAGTACATATAACTGAGAAACCATTGAAATCCAGAATACTAAATAATTCTAAAAGCTAACAAGAAAACAAACAGTCCCATGGAAAACAAATGAATGACTTAGAGAAATAATTAATTTAAAAGGAAACCTCAATGGCTAATAAATATGTTTAAAGTTTTCAACTACTTTACTTGCACATATAGAAATGTAAATGAAAACAACAAGAAGACATCATTTCATCATGAAGGCAAAATGTAAGTTTGAAAATACCAAATATTGGCAACAATGTTGAGAAAGAGATACTTGTGTGTACTGCTGCAATAAAATTGTTTCAAGTTCTTTTAGTGTACATTGCTTGAGATTCTTTGAAGACCAATTTTGAAATATCTAATAAGGCAAAGATGTGTATATCTTACATACACAACACAACAATTCTAGTTTTTTAATACTTATAAGGAGACATGAGCTAGGAAATCTGATGTAACATCGTTAGTAACATAAAAAACTTAAAATAATTGAGATGTCCATTAGTATGGAAATGGATACAGTGGAACTATTTAGTGACTAATGTGGTTAAAGAAAACTGTTTCCCAACATCAAAACAACAACAACAAAAAAACTCCAAAGATGCTTTCTGCTGAAACTAACAAAAAAAGAAATGCATGAACTCATCTAAAAGAAGCCTGAGGTGCTATGGCCTGAGGATTGGTTAAGATAGCCTCTCCCTGTTTTCCCCTTATTTCTGCTCTGCCATCCATATTACGTGAACTTATCTTCAGGCCGATTTTCTCAATGCAGCAAGACAGCTGCACAATTCTAGGTCTCATATTCAGATATGACAGCATCCAGCAGAAAATGAAGCCATTTGTGTGCTTTCAAGAATAAGAAATGTTTCTCAGAAGCCTACCAGTAGGATCCTGCCTGTTTCATTGACTATAATTATGTTGCATGCCCTGCGTAATTCACTCACAGGAAATGAGTAAGATTACCATGATTGCTTAGACAAATTAGAATTTACCCTGGACGTGGAAATAGGCTCTCCTCCCTGAAAGGATGTACCTATTGTGTCTCAAGAAAATTGGAGCTCTGTTAACAAGGAATGGAGAGGGAATAGTTAATGGGCAGACAGCCACCAACACTAGTTTAACCTGGAATGAAAATAATACAAGATATAGAAGAACATTTACAGTTTTGTGTCCTTGTAGACATTTTTAAAGCTCTGAAAGCAATAATGATATTGTGTAAAGATACAAACACACATAATGGGTGGTCAAAATCAAAGGCAGACACTTTATATAGTGGCTATTGGACTTCCCCATTGAACAACTGGGGTCTACAGTGCACAGCTTGCCTCTCTTAGCATTGTGCTTGACTCAGTGGCCTTGTGGTTTTCTTTAGGGAGAGAGGAAAGGGAATAAGATGTGGAGGGATGCTTCAGCAATAGCTACACATTTTATTTATTTTAATAAAGAAGCAAATGTAGCAATATGCTAACATTTGTTAATTCTGGGAGGCAAATGAAATCCATCATTTTTAGACATAAAATATTTTTAGAGCTGAAGCCCAGGGTACACTTTGTTGTGTTCAAATTCCTGAGTGTTGATTATCTGGCTTCTTGAAAAAAGGAAAACAGTATTTCAAAGTACAAAATTGGTACATTTTAACTCAAAGCAAATATATTTACTTTGGCAAAACTGTGGGAGATTTATGAATGATGACTAAAATGATCAAAATGTTACCATTTCATTGTTACAATTCCAAAAAAGTCATTCCCCAACATGAATTCCCAGACAAATGTGAATGTAGCTTTTGGCTATTTTTTTAAATTGCATGTTTGTTTTGGTTTATTCATTGATGTAAATCACTAGGGAACAGGTAAGCTTCTGTTTCCTTCCTAAACTAACCCCTGCTTATGTACACACCCTAAAAGGTCAAATGCATGCAGGACCACTGCGTAAGCCCTGGGAAATATATTCTAGGTGATCATAAACATAACCTCATTTTTTTCTTTTTTTTTTTTTTCCTATTCAGTTGTATTTATTAGAGTATGTTTCAACTTCTCATGATATTGTCAGAAAAGTCACCTTGCCATTTTTTAGTTCCCTTCCATCCTCACCCTTACAGAATAAGGAGCTTCTATACAAATTAGGAGACACAGGGGTTCACCTAGCCTCTTGCCCATGAACCTCAGAGATCTTTCTTTTTGCTAGGTAGGGAAGAAGAAGAAAAATATGTTTCATTTTGGGCATTAAAACTTCACATGTTTGGGAAATGGCTCATGCTTTAATAAGGGACTTCCAGCTGATTATCTTCTGTCATCAATATTCAGAAAATCCAACCAAAAATATTTCCACGGATCTGCAAGTAGACTGGTAAGTCCTCATTTTACATTCCAGAGCAACAGTGTCTAGGTGCCCCTTAACCATTGGAAACACTGTGGTCAGAGAGAGTTGGCACAGATCTCAGAGCTGTGGCCTCTCTTGGGCTTCTCATTTTCTACTGGCTCACCAACCCATTGGCCAGAAGTAGATCCTGTGTTGGATGCTGCATTGGGAGTTCAGGTGGTCTGAAGGGAGAGGAGTTTCTTATTCCTCTCACCACCTCCATTTCCACTTCTCAAAGATTCAGGAAAGGCTATTTCTGGACACTCCATCCAAAGCTATAGGTAGAAAAAAACCTGATCATAAAAAGTGCTGTTACTGTCACTAATGTCTAAATATCAGATTAAAGGAAAAGTCAGTCCTGAATCATAGCATAGCTTTGCATCAATTGGTCTTACTAAAAAATGAATGGATATCCTTTGTTGCTTGTGCTCCATGTACTTACAACAATATTGTGAATACTATTTACACTTACAACAATATTGTGAATATTATTTCTGCTTGCCAGTTAAAACTTAACTTCCTCTTTCTGAAACAGTTTATGAATGTTATGTTATAGGTTTGCATCATTAGCCTTTAGACAGGACTGCAGTTTAGTGGTTTTAAAGAGCAATTTAATGGTGGGTGTAGCTTGAATGATGCAGGAGAATGGTATTAGAGGTTGTTCTGGAGACAAGTATAATTGCTCTATTTTTCACTTAATTCAAAAGGCATCTGAGCAGAGGAATTCTACTCTTGACTCACCTTAAGTGAACTGCTCAGCCACTGTCTCAGTTTTCGCTGTAGTCAGCACAAGATTTTTATGCCTACCTGTCACACCAGCATTTTAGAGAGTACCAATGCCAGTGTTTCTCTGACTGGGTTGAATCTGATCAATTTCCAGCCAGAATTAGTTCAGATTTTATGACAAAGAAGTATTATATGTGATTTAAATGTAATTTTCACTTATAGGAAACCCTAGAATAAGTATTCCTTAGATTTTTTATATACAGCCTTCCTCCTAAAAGTTCAAAGCACTTTTATATATAAAACTTCATTTATTTTCACCCAACTCCTGTAATGTAAGTCAAGAGCAGGTTTTAATTATTCCTTGCATTCCATGAAGATGATATGCTATTATTTTATTGTAAGTGAAGATTTCGAAGATATTGTCTCAAAATAAAATAAAGAAAATTAGTTTCTTTTTCTAAATACATGCATTGCCATCAAGATTGGCAGGCCTACACTTGACCTTTTGTACTTTCTATTATCTAAATACTTATTTGGCTTTAGGAAACCAGCCATGTGTGTCTGGAATTATTACTAAATGTAGCCCTCAGATTGCAATACCAGTTTACAACTTTTAAAAAAGGGTAAAATTGGCAATACTGCGGTTTTGAAAAATGTCTTCTGAGTGAAGGCATGGACCACTATCTACTTCATCTTCAACTGGGTGCTTCTGCGCAAAGCACTGTCAGGCTACAGGCTTACACGAATAATATGACTAACTGTAGCCTGTAGGACCAAATATTCCATGTTAAAATCTTATTAGAGGAATACAGAAACTGCAGAACGGAGGGGAAGGTCACCCCCACACCCCAATTCTGTTGACCTGTTTTTATGGGATTTAAAGAGAGACAGAGGAACCCTTCTGTCCTTCTCATGGTTGGATCTCAGATGTATCTGCTTTTGTCATAGGTTTCCAACTGGAGAAGTGGTTTCCAAATGGAGAAGCCTAATTTCTAGCAGTTCTCAAAGGCAAAAATAAAAATCCAGATATGTTCATTAGTTTTATCTAGCTATTCCACAATGTACACATACATGAAAATGCTGTGATGTACACCACAAATATATATGATTTTATTTGGCAATTAAAATGAAATCAATCAATTAGTTTAAAACATAGCATGATATGTGCAAAAATATATAAATGCCAATAGTTAATTCTAATAAATTTTGAAGTCTCACATTAATCAGTTATATTCACATCCTTGTTTTAGTTGCAAGAATATCAACGTAGTACAGTAACACAGTAATCTTAAGCTGAAGAATGGCTTCAACTGGCTTCTATTTGTGATTTTGAAAAAAAAAGCAATTTAATATTTACTTAATACATGTGGTGAGATTGGTGGAAAACAGAAATTGTCTCAAATCTGAAGCCTGTGGAAGAAACTATGGTGGTGGGAACATTGGCTTCTTCTGTCATCAGTTTGAGGTCACCATCATCAAGTGTGCAGAGCCCTCCACTTTATAGTTCCCACCTTATTTGGCTTGATTCCCCACCCAGACACCTGAAGATCTTAGAACTTCTGACTGCTAAGTATTAAGAGCCCAATTAACGTCCATTAAAAGAAACAGCTAGAAACAGACTGGTTCCACTTCTTAAGAGTCCCACTTACTCATTCAACAGATATATAGAAAGTGACCAATTTCAGCTCTGTGCTGGGTGCTTGGTATACAAAAGGTTCCCCTTCCCCTTTGTATGAAAAAGTTGCCACTAATTGCCTTCATAGACATTGTAGTCTGGTAGGAGTGGCAGACGTTTATTCAATAATCACATAAAGAGGAGTAAAATTATAATCGTGGTAAATGCTGTCAAGCAGAGGTGCAAGGAAACTTCTACATTGGGATTTGACCTAATCAGAGATTAGGAAAAAGCTTTCCCAGGGAAGATAAACCTGAGCTGAAGCTAGTGGTTGAGTTGCAGTTGACCAGTCAGGGATCTAGGGAAGAGCATTCTAGCCAAAAGGAACCAGATGTATAAATATTCTATGTCAGGAGGAAGTCTGGTAAGTAGTAGAGCCTGAAAGAAGATCAGTTTGGTGGTGAGACTGGCTGGAACATGGAAGAGTCAGTGAGAAGTGAGGCTGAAGTGTAGAATTAAGAGTCCCACCATGGAAGACCCCTTAGGAAGTTTGCCCTACCTTAAAATGGAAAAAAACATTTAAGAATGATGAAGAATATGTATTACATGATCAAACTTGCATGCTCTTTGTTTTTTAAAGAATCCCTTTGGCTGCAAGGCGGAGAACAGAGTGGAAGTAGAGAAGAGAGTTCAGTTAGAATTCTACTGCTAGAGTCCAGAGCATGGTGCCTGAACTCTTATAGAACTGTTAAAAATAGAAGTAGACAAAATAAGGAGATACTTGGGAATCAACTTTGAACTCTCTGGTAGCTGCATATGTCCATCTTTGTATGTATTCACATGTCTCCCAGGTCAAGAAATATTAATTGGTTCCCCCAGACTCCACCAGAGGAACCCCTCAGTCTCATGGTTGGATCTCAGCCTTCCTAGATGTATCTGCCTTTGTCATAGGTTCATGCATTATAATCCCTGTTGTGGGCTGCTTTCTTAGCTCTTTATTATTATTATTTTATTTATTTATTTATTTATTTTGAGACAGAGTCTCGCTCTTGTCACCCAGGCTGGAGTACAGTGGCATGATGTCGGCTCACTGCAACCTCTACCTCCTGGGTTCAAGCGACTTTCCTGTCTCAGCCTCCTGAGTAGCTAGGATTACAGGCACTCGCCACCATGCCCAGCTAATTTTTGTATTTTTAGTAGAGACAGGGTTTCACCATGTTGGTCAGGCTGGTCTCAAACTCCTGATCTCAGGTGATCCACCCATCTTGACCTCCCAAATGCTGGGATTGCAGGCATGAACCACCTTGCCCAGTCAGCTCTTTATTGAGTCAGCCTGGGCATGGTGAGTAATAACCAGGGGTAAAATCTACATCCATAGCAGGCGTTTGTCTAGACAGTGTTAGCCTCATAAAATTTAAATGCTCCACCTTGGCCACCTGACCACCAGGATTACTTAAAGATGCTCTGTTTTATGCTTTAACTCCAGGAAACACTATTGTTTGGAGAAAAAACCCTAAAAGGGTATAATCATGAGTTTGTTCCCACCAAATATAAAATGCTACATTCTTCTATGATATGATAGGGCTCCCTGATTTAGTACTCAGAGAACAGGAGTAGGAAAGCCAACCCTAACATCTAGGCTACGGAGCCTGTCAGGATGTCTAAGTTTTCCAACTGCTTCCATCAGGGCCAATATGTGGGAGATATGAACTGAGGTTGTGTAATGGAGTGACCTTCATCCCTCTTTTGATTTATGTATTATGTGCAAAGAGTATTTATTATTTATGGCATAAATAAATAAATTTATCAATCAAAAATAAGTATCCACTCTGCTTACCCATTCAGAGTTAAAAAGCAAACAAAGTTAAGAAAGGAATATATTCCAAAATTTAGCCAAAAATTCATCAAGTGAGAAGAAGGGAAGAAATCTGGTTGAAAGTAGAACCATAACAGAACCAGAAAGAAACTGAAAAAAGAGGTTTCGCTGAGGAGGTAGCATGGGAAGAGTGAGTTGATTCTTATTCTGGCAGGAGAGAGAAAAAGCTGGAATTGGTGTTTAATCTGATGGAAACAGCGTGACTATGCATGCCCCAGCTGGGCTTATTCCATCTCCTCAGGCTGCTGTGACTGCCCCAAGTTTCTGGAAGTTTGAGCTTCTGCACTGAAAATCAGTCTAGACGTTTTATTCTCAGACTTTCCAGAGGAAACTCAGATGGTAACCCTACCAGCATGTCAAACTGAGAACCTACATTGTTCTCACCTCATGAAAACCATTTAGGCAATGTCCAAGACAGTTTAAAGCAATAAGGGAACTATTTCTACTTGGTAAGAAAGTAAATGCTTCCTTGAAATTCATTATGTGAACTGCTAAAGAAAAATATAAAGAATGTAAACTTTTAAACCGCTTGTTTAAATGCTAGTATAAAAACAAGTAATGTCGTAATTTCACCTATATGGTTTGTCATTTCTGGACATGTTTACATATTTTGGCATTTAAACCAAATTCTTGAATTTGAGAAAAAAACATGAAGAGGTAATAAACAGAGCAGAGGACTCGGAATGAAGATAATCAGGTTAAAGTTTTAATTTCTAGTGATGTGATCTGGGACAAGCTACTTAACCTCTCTGGGTGCTCATTTCCTCACCGAAAAAAGTAGCAGTGTTGTATATAGGATCTAGAACTTTCTACATAGACTCCTCATTGAATCCATTTATGATCAATAGCACTAAGCTACCTTTTTAATATAATAGACCTCATAATGAATATTAAGCATTGTTAAATTGAGAAGCACAGTATTAAAGGATCAGTTTGGATTTTGTGTTATCTCAAGAAGTACTGTAACCCAGCAAGTAAATTACTTTCGATCAAATATATACATTTTATCTAGAGAGATAATGTAAAACAAATACTTGATATATTTATTTCTCTGGTAAATTTATTAAAAATATTCCTAATTTTCTTACTTTGAAATAATGAAAGATCTCAAGATAAGCAATGTGTATTATATATATATTTTTTCCAGACTTTTCCTTTATATACATAGAAGTTATGAGGAGCCTTTATGAAAATCTTAGAATTTGTACTTTTTAGCTGAGATGAAGAGCATAAGGCATTTGGGAGATAATTCTTTTCACATCATCACACAATATGTAGAGAGTATTGTGCTGCATAGTTAGTTGAGGTCGGTCAGAAACATAGCCCTGGACTCAGCTGCAGTGAAGTTTACTGCACAATTATTTCTATTCTCTAAACATCTACCACTTTACCTTTTAGTAGAACTCTAACACATACAACATAAACTACAGGGATATTACGAAAATTTCTCTCTGTTTCACCTTACTCCAAAAGAGCTTATGATACAGCACGCTAAAAATTAAAGTATAGTCATCACAATGTAGAATGCATTATGCTCTCATGTACTCTCACAGCTTAGAGGAGAGGCCATGCAAATATAAGGATTCCCAGAAGCCCTCATCCCCAACCCTAATTAAAACATATGGGTTTTCTAAAAGAAGGCAGAACAAATCATTTGTTTTTATCTAAGAATCTACAATACAAATTATATTGTAGGCCCAATCATGCACACCTTATTCCAATGCCATCCCTATACAAAGATAATTGGCTAGGATGGAGTTCCAAAGTATATTGCTAATGGTATCATAATCCAAAATAATTGGCATTAGATCTCCATTTAATTATTTTGTTATATAATTAATTAATTAATACAAATGAGCTTTGCCTGTCCTTCCTTCTTTCCCTACTGCATAGAGTTGCTTCATTTAGCAAAACAAAACTAAACAAAACAAAAAATTAAATGATTTGCAATTAAACTTGAATTTCAGAAAACTGACAAATAATATTTTAGCATAAGTGTATCCCATGCAATATTTTGACATACTTACATAAAATTTTAATATAACTAGGCGTCCTTTATTATGTTTAGAAACTCTACTATCACAGATCACCTCTCTACCTTGGCTTGCATGAGAAATATTCCACATATGTATTTGTATTACATACAAGAACATCAACTCCAATGTGAAAGTTAGAGAAATTTCATGACTGTAGTTCTTCAGGCATAACAACCAAATCTGAGTAAATTATCTCTTTAGGTAGGGAAATAATTTACTATGTAATTTCTAAGGATCCCATTCAAGCTTTTATGTTTAAGTTCCTAAATCTTATGATAATCAAATAATAGGCTGTCCAAAGCTTCATGAAAGCAGGGACATTGTGTATCTTGTTCAATTTTGAATTCACAGTGCTGGAACCTTACCTAATAGAGGTAATGACTATGGAAGGCACTTAGTAAATACATGTGTTAAGTAAGTAAATAAGAAAAAAAAATGTGGAATCTATTTAGGACAGAAATGACAAAAATAAAGGAAAAGCTAGAGAAGGTTCTTTTCAACTATGGGCCCAGAGGTGTAAGGCCCTATAGACACTTCACAACTACGTTTTCACATACATGGCTGAAGTTGCATCCTAAGGTAATACATGCAGATTTTTAGAAGGATTAAAACTCTTTGAAAAGGTTGGCCCAAACCAACAGGATATTATTTCTAGGTCTCATCTAGGGCTCCTAAAGGATAATATGTTGACTCCTAGCCTAAATCCTTTTATGGTTTCTCTGGGCCACCTGGATATTGTCTTAATGCACAGTTTGATGCTTTTTTGAGTACTCTGTTAGTTAAAGTGGGGTTACAAAGTAGAATCTATGTATGACTATGGAAAGTCACTTTGACCTCAAGAAATATAAATGTAACAATCAAGAGAGAGAACAAAACAATTTATATTTAATTGCCCTTTACTCGGTTAGAGGGGAAATTTGAAGTTTCTTTCAGACTTTCCTTTTTCAATGATTACTAAGACGAAAAGACTCCTAATATTCCAATCATGCTTCTGTTTTCAACCTCTTCTCCAAAAGAGTCAAAAATAGAAAGAGAGGAAGTCTAGGAATTCCCACATGGTCCTTTTGGGAGTGATTTATGTTTCAAAGAGATTACCTTTTCTTTTCTTTTCTTTTTTTTTTTTTCTTACTGTTAACCAAGGAAACATAGCTTTCAGCTTTAAATTAGGTTGCAGATTTCTACAATAAATTTTATCTCTGTTTTCTCATGCATATATGTTTTGGAAGGGGCATGAGGGCAGTGAAAGTGAGATTTGCATGTATCCAACATAAAGCATACATCATTTAATGTACTTGTTCCACTGCCACTATCTGAAGCATTTGATAAATATTTAGCAATCAAAAATAATGATAATGAAATGTCTAAATGATTCAAATTCATAGAAACAGAAAGCAGAATTGTGGTTGCCCAGGGTGAAGGAAAGGTTGAAATAGGAATTGTTATTTTATGAGTACAGAGCTCTCATTTTCCAAAATAGAAAATAATTCTGGAGATCCATACCCAACAATATGAATATACACAACACTACTGAACCATGTAGCAGTCAGAATGAGAAGAAAAATTCATTATTATGAACAAATCATAAAATTCTTCATTTACATTTTTCTATGCAATATAGGTTCATATGTGGAAATATACGGCAATTCATTCATTCAGACATTTGTTAAGTCTCTGTTATATAAAAGGTAGAGTAGGAAAGATAAAACACACCAATAACTTTGTTCAAAACTTTCTACATGGAAAATTAGCTGGGCGTGGTGGCAGGCACCTGTGGTCCTACTTGGGAGGCTGAGGCAGGAGAATGGCATGAACCCAGGAGGCGGAGCTTGCAGTGAGCCGAGATCGTGCCACTGCACTCTAGCCTGGGTGACAGAGCAAAAAAAAACAAAAACAAAAACAAACAAACAAAAACTTTCTGCATGGAAAATAGTATTATTGTGAGAGTTAAATGAGGATGTATGTGAGTGTGTCTACGTGTCTGTTCATTGCTTACCACATGATTGGCATACTGAAAACTCTTGTTTAATATTAACGATTATTATCATCATCAATTTACTCATTAGATGGTCATCACAGCCCTAGTGTTACTGCGGACGGTAGTTGTCCAGTTGTCCAACTACGAGTTGAGGGTAGTTGTCTAGACTCTTAGCATTTTGAACAAAGAATTGGACAAAATGCAAAACGAAACAAGGCCAGGTTCTTGGTGTTCTGGACAAAGAACTGGATGAAAAACACAAAGCAAGGCAGTGAAAGCAGAGACTTGTTTTAAATGAAAGTACACTCCACAGGGTGGGAGCAGGCTCAAGCAAGTGGCCAAAGAGCATTGGTTACAGCATTTTTCCGTCTTGGAATATCTACCTAGGAAACCTAAACCTGGAGGTTTCCCATTGGCCCACAGCCAGTCTAATTTATTGCAGGAGGGAACCAATCAAAATGAAGAGTAGGCCTGCAACCAATCTGATTGGTTGTGGGAAGGGACCAATCAGAGGTACTTACATTTTTCAATTGCCACCCAGAAAAAGGAGGGATTGAAAAGTGAGTAGCCTCTGATATCCAACCAGCATGAATCAGCCTTAGGTTCTCTGCCTCCAAACCCTATTTTCCTGCTTCATTTCCTCACTAAGAAACATGATCCCTACAGATCTTTGTGGGAGGCAGAGGAACTGATGGTCTTTCTTCTGTAACTGCTTCATACTGACATGGGGCACAGTCCCTACCTACTGGGGATCACGGAACTCATCCTGCTCTGTCTAGTGGAGACAAGGTAGATTCTTGATGGCTGGGGTTGTTGTCTTCATTTGGAACTGGCTGGAAACCTAGTCAGTTGATCATGTGAAGCTTGATAGTCTCTAGGTGAGAGGAAATGAATTTGATGAAAAGATCTAATGGGAACTTTACGGGGTGGATACCTATGCTGTCAGGAATGTTTGTTATGGGAATGAATAAGACATTCTGCTTAACTACTACAAAGAAAGTGATTTGAATCGATCAAAAGAAGGCAATTAAACTGCAAAAATATAAAAGCATGGCTACTATTATCCAGCCTACAGTAACTATGCAACAAAAACACCAAGGAAAGTTGGCAGGCATTTACTTATCTTCTGGCTGTCTTCTAAAAGGTTCTTCAGGTCTTCTACAGGTTCACAGGTGTGGTGGCTTATGGGAGCTTCCAGATTCCAGGTACGAGACTTCAGGTATAGCAGACTTGATCCTTGAAAGAGGTATTCAGCTATCTAATCCTAGTACTTTCACTGCAGAAGATATGGCCATTACCACTGAAAATTGTCCCTTCCATTTGGGTTGCAACTGTTGAGCAGGTGATCCCTCCTTCCGTGTTTTAACAAGTACCTTATCTCCTGGCCTGATTTGGGGTTGGTGGTTAGTTTCCTTTTTCATTCCTCCAAGGAGCCTCAAGAAATTTAGCCCAGTTGTTCATTTCCACGGATCTGTTATAGTCCTGATTAGGATCAGTAGTGGGGACTATGTCTGGGCCCAGGAGGTTACCCTGAGGGCTTCAGGCATAAATCTTCTGCTTCCAGGTGGGCAGTCTCAAGGATTCATTCCTTTTAAAGGGGGGTGCAACAGGTTGCTAGAATGAATTGAACATCTCTCCATGAGAGATCAAAGGCTAAAGTCAAGTTTGGAGCTCATCTGTGAATTTTCTGGGATTCTTGGAATAGTTTCCTAGCTTTTCCTTACATTGCTGTATATGAGTTATAGACAAGGGGACCTGTACTAGGACTGGCCCCTCAGCTCCCGCTACTTCCCTAAGGGGGATGGAGGGAGAGTTAAATATGGTGTTTCTCTCCAAGTGTGAGGGGGACTTAGTCGGGTCTCCAGTGTTTGGGTTGTAGCCTCAAGTGCACTTGGCAAGGGGCTATATGGAAGAGGTTGCTGTTCACCCTGAGAGACAGGTAGCCCTTGAAAAGGGTCATGTGTAATATCTAGCTCTGCCTTTGGAATTTCTTTTGGGGCAATTATTAGATTTTGGTATAGGGCCATGGAGTCTGTACATATGGGATTTCTGACCATTTGCCCTGCCTCTTACAAAAATAGGTCAAATTGCAGGATTGTCATAATAAAGGCTACCATTCACCACCCATTGTTCTGGGCTGGGCAGCTCATAATGGTGCCAAACAGCATTGCAGAAAATAATCATACATTTTTGTATTAGTCAGGTTTCTGTAGAGGGACAGAACTAATAGAATATAT
>NW_016827932.1:48641-57928 GCF_001698545.2 Rhinopithecus bieti
AATTTATATATATATATTTATATATATATATATTCTATTAGTCTGAGTCATTTGTAATCCTGCCTGGATTGGACCATTGTAGTTTCCCATTGACCTTAATCACAGGACATGGTAATACTAAGAGACACCCTAATGGTCTCCTGTATTCCATGCATACTCTTCCTTACCTCCATTCTGGAGTGTTAGACTGATTTCATCTTTATAGTTCAGGTCAATCACTCCAGCCAACACTGTAACTCCCTTCTTAGCCTGTTGACTTAAAGGTAGGAGGAGGCCAAAGTGACCAGGTGACAATCTCAACTTCTAGTTTAATGGAGTTGTTGTTGTGTCTCCTGATGGCAGCATTCCTCCCTCTGGAACTAAGACCTCTAGGCCAGTAAAACTAATGTCGTGGGATCAGGAAGCAAAAATTTGCTAGTGAATCACTAGGAGTGATGGTGAGTGGTGTCACTTCCACTCCCATCCCTTGATTTCTGGACTCGTGAATCCTGGCTATGGGACAAAAAATATCATATATTAGACGCTGATTCATAGCATACCCAGCCTTCTGGAGAACTTTATCCCAGCCCTGCAAATGTTATCACTTTGTTGGCATTGTAATTGTGACTTCAAAAGGCTTTTCCACTGTTCTATCAATCCAGCTGCTTCAGGATGATGGGGAAAATGGTATGACCGGTGAACTCCATAAGCATGAACCAGCTACCACACTTCTTTAGCCATAAAGTGAGTGCCTTGGTCATAGGCAATGCTGTGTGGATTACCATGATGGTGGATAAGGCAGTCCCTGAGTCCACGGATGGTAGTCTTGGCAGAAGGATTGCGTGCAGGATAGGCAAACCCATATCTGGAGTAAGTGTCTTTTCCAGTGAGGATAAACCTCTGCCCTTTCCATGATGGAAGAGGTCAAATATAATCAACCTGCCACCAGGTAGCTGGCTGATAATCCTGAGGAGTGGTACCATATCGAGGGCTCAGTGTTGGTCTCTGCTGCTGGCAAATTGGGCACTCAGTGGTGGCTGTAGCCAGGTCAGCCTTGGTGAGTGGACTTACTTGTGCCTTCAGGGCCTGCTTGAGCCCAATCACATATATACCACTTCCATTTGATGACAGAATGCTGCTGTGCACAACCCATTTTATGGCTAGACAGGTCAGAAGGCACCCAGTTACTGGTGCACCCAGGCATGGTTACTTGACAACCTGTAGTCAAATGTTCAGTTTTCATCAAAGCCCAGTAACAGTAAGTCAACCTGAGATAAAAATCCATTAATTACCTGACCTCTATAAGCCCTTACTTTAATTGGAGGACCACAATGACGTTTTGGGTTCCCTGGAATCAATGTCAGCTCAGAACCAGTGTCCGGTTGTCCCCAAAATGTCTGATCTTCTCCCTTTCCCCAATACATGGTTACCCTGGCAAAAGGCCAGAGGTCTCCTTGGAGAAGGATGGAAGGAAGATTAACATCACAAATTGTCAGCAGTGTAGTGGGGTCCTACCTCAAGGGGACCCGGCCTCCCCTTTATTCAAGGTGTTCTGGGTCTGTTAACTGGCTCATGTCTAGAAACTGATTGAGGGGCTTTGATGTTCTGTTTGTATAATTCAAATTAGTCTTTTGTCCATTTGACCTAGAAGTTTCCTGCTTATATATATTAAGTAAAAATGCAGTAGGCTTCCTATTAATTTCACTTCGAGAAACAACATGATTAAGTACCCAATGCCAGAGTTCTACGTGAGTCCAACTATTCTGGTTGCCACTTTGCCTCTGCTGTGCATTAAGGTAGCTATGTCTACTTTGTCTTTGATGGTTGAGTGCTGCCACTTGGTCCCTGCCACCTTGGAATCCAATTATTCCCATTGTATTTAAATTTTGTAGTTGAGTGACTGGGGTTCCCACTGTTAGATCTGACATACAGAGAAGAGCAATTAAAAGGACCTTCAAAGTTGCAGGTGCTGCCCTCACAAATCTATTTTTCATGACATTGGTCAAGTGTATATCTTCTGGACCCTCCCAGGTATGTCTTCTGGACCCTCTCAGCTCAGATGAATAGGTCTAAAATAACTAATCCACTCCACCATTCCAATCTCCCTAAGCCTTTGGATCCCTTCCTCTACATTAAACCAAGGGAGATCAGGCATTTCCAGCTCACTCACAGTGGGCCACCTTTTAATCCATATTTCAGCTAATCAAACAAATTAACTGTTAGAATCTTTTTTTAACTCCCCAGGCTGCAACATTAAATGCAGAGTCCCTACTTAGTGGGCCCAAATAAGTAAATTTAGCCTGATCCAACTCTATGCTCCTTCCACCATTATCTCACACCCCAGTAGTTGCCACTACTGGGGATGGGCAAGCTGTTACTTCTGGCAAAGAAAGGTTCATCAGAGTTTACAAGCTCAGTGTCCCCAGCTTCATCAGGGTCCTCCCACATGTCTGCATTCCAGCTTGTAGAATCCTATTCTTTTCCAATGAATGCCCTCACTTTAACAGTAGGCACCTGGCAAGGCTGTGCGTGCACTTTTTATTGCAGGTCAGCCACTCACATGACAAGTACTTGTGTCTGTTTGTCCACAATTTCAGCTATCTCTCTATAAAAGATAAGACTCTCACTCAGAGCAATCTTAGCAGATTTGAGGCTCAATATCTGCTTATGAAGCTGAAAGGGAGTTAGAATCCCTGAGTTCATTACTTTCATCACTTTATTCAGTGAACTTAGGAGCAACCAATCAGTTTTATTATGTTCCTTGGTTTTCCACATACGGTCAAAGGCATTATATATAGAGTTGCTAAACTCCTTGCCTCTCATGAGCAGTGAACCAGGATTGTCAAATGCATTTATTTTACATAACTCTCTGAACAGCTTATGCCAAGGACTATCAGTGTTCTCCATACTATTAGAAGTAGAGTCCTTAGCATTTTTGGGTCTAATTATATTAAGCAGCCAACTCCAGAAACCCCAAAACCAATGAAAGGACTCCATCCTTAATATTCTGCTCCTCTAGAACCACTCCTGATACCAAAATATGTACTAGTCAGGACTCTATAGAGGGACAGAACTAATATACTATATATATGTATATATATGAGTTTATTAAGTAGTATTAACTCACATGATCACCACATCCCACAATGGACTGTCCGCAAGCTGAGGAGCAAGGAAAGCCAGTCTGAGTCCCCAAACTGAAGAACTTGGAGTCTGACGTTCAAAGGCAGGAATCATCCAGCGCAGGGCAAGATGTACGCTGGGAGGCCAGGCCAATCTAGTTTTTTCACATTTTTCTGACTGCTTTATATTCTAGTCATGCTGGCAGCAAATTAGATAGTGCCCACCCAGATTAAGAGTGGGTCTGCTTTTCCCAGCTGACTGACTCAAATGTTAATCTCCTTTGGCAATACCCTCACAGACACATCCAGGATCAATACTTTGCATCCTTCGATCCAATCAAGTTGACACTCAGTATTAATCAGTTTTCTTTTTAGGTTGCCAGGGTCAAATTGATTCCAATGGTGGAGGATGCAGCCTAGCTGGGAGTCAGGTGGAATAGATGGAGAGTTGTCCATAGAGGAATCAGGAGGAATAGATGAAGAATTGTCCATAGAGGAATCAGGTGGGATAGAGGGAGAGTCACCCACAGTGGAATCAGGTGGAATAGATGGAGAGTTGTCCACAGAAGAATCAGGTGGAATAGATGGAGAGTTGCCCATAGAGGAATCAGGTGAACAGATGGAGAGTTGCCCATAGAGGAATCAGGTAGAATAGATGGAGAGTTGTCCATAGAGGAATCAGGTGGGATAGATGGAGAGTTGCCTGTAGTGGTCTGGAAAAGAGAAGATGACATTGAAAAGTGGAGAGCTCATTAGGTGACCCAATTTTCCTTGAGGCATCCCCCTGGAATAATTCTGAGCCCTGACTATGATCCCTGGGGGAATCCCCCTTTGGGCCCCATCTTAGTCTGTCAGATTTCTCTGACCTTAGATGGGTGCTGGGACTGCTTTGAAATGGTCTCCTCCACCACTGATGACCCACTATGAGCTTTCTCTCTTGTCCTTGGATAAAGGCCTTGACTTCTAGAATTAATTTTCCATCAAACCTTGGACTTTTTTTCTATCCTGCTTAAAACAATTCTTTACGTACAATTTAATCTTGCCTAAATTTAAAGAGTTAAAGAATTGTATCCAAAATATCAAAATAACTTTTTTTCTTGAGTTTTAAAGGGATAAAGTTTAAATGCTTTGTAAAATTAAAAATATAATGAGATTTTAATGCATGCTTAAATTGAAGGCAAAACACTGTCAACTTTGTTAGAAAAGCAATAAAATAGTATTAATTTTTATTGTAAAATAGTGAGGGTATATTAAATAACAAGAGTAATAACTAAAAATAGAAATATAGGACATTGTGTCCAAACCAGCAGAGGGGGGAAAATAACACAGAATGGTTAAATAAAGGGAAAAAAATAACCAGTCAAATGCTAACTCAAGGGAAACTGGTATAGTATACTAGTTTAGTATAGTATACTAGTATAATACAAAATAGAAGTAAAGGCAGAAAGCATTGAGAGAAGCAAAAAAGATCAGTGCATAAGAGAAGGAATAATTTTAATGAGTAACAGAAAATATTACAATAGAAATTACAGAATATATGTAACTGAATAAATAGAAAAGTGAATAAATATAAAAATAACTGATAAAAACTGTGAGACTCATGTAAAGCAGTAATTAGGGGGTAATTTAGAGACATGCATTTATTAAAAATCATGATTGAAACTAAGCAAGAAAATGGTTTAATTCATTAATCAGGGAAATAATAGACTAAACAAAATAAAAGGAGAAAGCAATGAAAATATATAGCAATAGAAAATAATCAACAAAACAGATTATTTATTTTAAAGGAAGAAATAAAATAGACTGAATTAATCAATAAAAAAGAGAAAACATAAATATAATAATGGAAATGAAAAAATTAAATGACCATATTTTATGTAGCTTTTTTTTTTACATTACAAGTTACATTACAAGAAATTGTGAAAAAATTTATGCCAATAAAACTTGCAAATCTGGTAACTTGCTAGACAAGTATAATTTAGCAAAAGTACCTAAGGAGAAATAATGATCATTAAATTTAATAATTTCATTTAAACTAAACTCCCATCTAAAAGTATCAAGTTTCCAAGAAACAAATATTTAAAACATATACAAATGTTTCAGAGGATACAAAACAAGAAAAAGCTACTCCAACCACTCTCATGAAGCAAACACCCAAAACAGGTAATAGAATAGTAAAAGTGAAAACCTATAGATAGATTTTAAAATAATCTGTAAATTTCAAGACTAGTTTATAAAAATGTTTAGCAAGATTAAGAATAGAAAAATTTCGAACCTTAGTCTATAGTAAACCAACATATTTGAATGTGGAAACTAGTACATTTCAATTAAATTCAGGAACAACGCAAGAATGCTTGCTTATGACCTGTCTCTTAACCTTGTACCGAAGACTCAAGGAAAATAATGTTTTAAACAAATAGAGTATAGAATGCAAAAACTTGGCAAATTGTCCTTATTGAGATGATAAAGTTATAAAATTCTAAATAAATTTGCAAAAATTGTGACTCTAGAATATTCAGCTAGTAGATAAAATATCAATATAAAAAATCAATAGCATCCCCAACATACCCAGCATCGTCAATTAATAAAACACGTCAACAAAACCAGTAAAAGCACCTAGCAATAAATATAGCAAATTCTGTATAATAAGATTGTGATGGAGATAATTCCTAATTTGGAATGATATTTTTAAAGTACTGAATAAATGGGAAATTATGACATGATAATAGATGGAAGACCTAACATCCAAAAATGTCTCTCTCTTTTTTAATTTAATTTATTTTTATTTTTATTTTTTTATTATACTTTATGTTCTAGGGTACATGTGGCACAACGTGCAGGCTTGTTACACAATGTATACTCATGTGGCCATGTTGGTGTGGCTGTACCCATTAACTCATCATTTACTATTCCTGTTTTTTAAATCAAATTTCAACCCCAAAAGAGAAGAATGTGTGTGTGGTGTGTGTGGGCCTTTAATGAAACTTGCCCCAGATTATCCTGAAATTAAGATAAATGAACCCAAAAATTCCAAGATTAAATAAGATATTTATAAGAAAAATATGATGAAAGGGATATCAATAGCATATTCAAATTTTGTAAATTAAAATAGTGTAGCAGGAATGAAATAAACTAATAGAACTAAGGGATGCCCAGAAAATAGAGCCTGGAAAATAGATCTATCCATATGTATGGGGCTAAATGATGAAGACTTGGCCTTAAAAATCAGTGGGAAAATAATAAAATTTTTGTTTAATAAGTAATTAGAAACACCCTGGGAATCTGTGTGGCTTTTTTTTTTTTTTTTTTTTTTTTTTTTGGCCATTGGCTATAAAGAAATATCTGAGACCGGGTAATTTACAAGAAAAGAGGTTTAATTGGCTTATGGTTCTGCAGGCTGTACAAGAAACATAGTGCCAGCATCCGCTTCTGGGAGGCCTCAGGAAGCTTTTACTCATGGTGGAAGGCAAAGCAGGAGGCAAATGGTGAAGGTAGGAGCAAGAGAGAGAGTGGGAGGTACCATACATTTTAAACAGCTACATCCAAAGAAAATTTACTCCCTATAGGGAGGACAGCACCAAGGGGATGGAGCTAAACCATTCACCCCCATGATCCAATCACTTCCCACCAGGCCCCACTTCCGATACCGAGGATTACAATTCAACATGAGATTTGGATGTGGACAAATATACAAACTATATCAGTATCCAAATATAAAACAATAAACTTCAAATATTGGAAAGTCCTAAATATTAAAAGCAAAACTTTAAAGCATCTAAAAGAAAATACAGAATAAGTTTATGATATTGAGGTTCAGAAGGAGGTATTAGATAAAATATAAAATTTCAAAACTCATTAAGTATAAGCTCTAATACATTTACCTATATGAAAATAAAAACTTTCTATTTAATAAAACACCACAAAGTTAAAGGAAGCTGCCGAATGGGAATTTATATCTGCATGGTTTATTGCCAATAATAATTTTGTATTCAGAATATGTAAATGATTAAAAATGAAGAAGCAAAAAATAACCCAATATAAATAAAGGGCATTTTGTGAGCAAGGTACTCAAGAGGTGTTTAAATGGTCAATAACACAGAAATAAAATGCTCAACACTACAAAGAATTAGGAAAATGTAAGCTAAACCCATGTGCAATTAAAACCACATATCTTTTCAAACTCAGCAGACAGAAAAACATTTTAAAATCTGGCAAAATTCTAGGTTTATAAGACTAATGAGTCACAGGGATTCTTATACATTGATAGTGAGCACATGAATTGGTATAGCCACTTTGAAAAGAAAGTTAGCAATAATTATTAAAGTTTAATATGCTGTATTAGTTTTCTATCGCTGCTGTAAAAAATTACTGCAAACTTTGTGGCTTAAAACAAGCCAAATGTGGTAGCTTACAGTTCTGGAGGTCAGAAACCTACCATGGGTTAAAATCAAGGTGTCTGTTCACATAGCTACATTTCTTTCAAGAGCCTCTAGGGAAACATTCTTTTTTCTATCCCCTTTCCTAGCTTCTAGGGTCTATTCCTTGGCTCATGGCTCCTTTCCTCCATCTTCAAAACCAGCAACAGATCCTATCTCTCTGACTTTGATCTGCCTCTTCTTTCAATTTCAAGGACTCATGTGCATAGATTGAGTCCTCCTAGAAAATCCAAGGTAATCTCACCTTCTGAAGATCCCTAATCTTAAGAGATATTCACCAATATGTTCATTGGAACATTGTGTATAGCATGAACATTTTTCAAATTGTGGGTAGTGATAGGATAAACAGTACCGGTTTATTAATATGATGAAATACTCTTTAGTCTGTTCTCATGCTGCTAATAAAGATATACTCGAGACTGAATAATTTATAAAGGAAAGAGGTTTAATGGACTCACAGTTCCACATGACTGTGAAGGCCTCACAATCGTGGCAGAAGGCAAAGTCAGGAGTAAAGTCATGTTTTTCTTGGCGGCAGGCAAGAGACAATAAGTGCTAAGCAAAAAGGGAAGCCCCATATAAAACCATCAGATCTCATGAGACTTATTCACTACCAAGAGAATAGTATAGGGGAAAACTACCTCCGTGATTCAAGTACCTCCCACTGGGTCCCTCCTACAACATGTGGGAATTATGGGAGCTACAATTCAAGATGAGATTTGAGTGGGGACATGGCCAAACCATATCAGCTGCATAGGGTTGAGATAAATCTTAAAAACATAATGTTGAACAAAATGAAGATGCAGAATTATATAATTGTGTGTGTTAATAGGCAGATAGACAGATACATAGATAGATACAGAATATAACAACTTGCACTGACATAATAGGTATGGCATATGGGCTATCTGGGAAGTAAGGCCAGGGAGGAAAAGAAAAAGGCACATAAGCAAGGCATACTGTTCACATTTGTTAAAGCTAGATAGGAACATGTGTTTTCCTTAAAATCTTATCTATACATTTTGTATTTTTTAAGTGTTTTACAATAAGAATCTGTAGGTTTTAGGGTAAGGATATTGAGTTGAATGAAGGCATCCCATGTCAGGAACAAAAGCTGAGAAGAGGAAAACATGGAGGAAAGCCCAGATTAGTTGGTGTTGTTGAAAAAGCTTTAGACTGAAACTGAAGAGACCTGGGTTTTCACTTTGGCTTTATCACTGTCTAGCTCCATGACATCGAGAAAATTACTGAATGTTACCAAACCTCTCTTCTTTCATCTCAAGAATGAGTACTTTGAATCAAAGCATCTGTAGGTTTGTTGTAACCATAAGATATTATATCTGGTGGCTTTTATGCACAGTGTAGTATTTTCATCACTAAAAAATATGGGTAGCTTGATAAAATACATCTGCTTAAGATTGGTGATCACATCAAAGAAACTTGTACACACACACACACACACACACACACATACGCACACACACAAAACCCTCATAATGCCTGATTTTTACTTAAAACCAATCCACGCTGTCTTTTGGAGCTAAAAGGTGGCTCCAGAGCTGGAATGGGAGAGTGGCTACTAATGCTAATCTGGGATACAATTTTGAGGTGGGATTGAATTTGGAGTCCAGCTCTCTGTGGCTCTCACAGGTCCAAACTCAGTTTTCTTTCTTTTTTTTTTTTTTTTTTTAATTATTTTTTGTTTCGCGGGGGCCCTGCACAGACGTCCCGTTTTGTTACATATTGTTTC